>NW_026600215.1:277712-325212 GCF_029448725.1 Salvelinus fontinalis
CACAAAAAGCAAAACTTGGTATACCAGTTTTAAGGTTGCGTCTCAAACAGCACCCTATTCCCTACATAGTGCACTACTTTCAACTAGGGCCCATGTCACGTTGGTCAAAAGCAGGGCACTGTTTGGAATAGGGTGCCATTTGGAACGTAACCTAGCTCTCTTACAAGTCTAGCAAAAACAGTAATTCTCCCAAATTAAAAATGCTAACACAACTTCCCTATATACGTTTCCACCACCTCAAAGGATAAGAGTGAATTGAAGGTCAGGGAACAATATTTTGGTGGATTCACCACAGTTCTAAGAGGAGTTCTGACTGGAGGATGGAACATATCAACCCGCCGTTAGGACTAGTGTACTTCAGCCAGGGCAGACAGACCTTGGAGAAGGAATCATTCTGACACAAAAATAAATAAAACCCAACTAATACCTCCCCAAAATCTTCATGTTTAACTTGGTCCAAATAATGCCTCCCCAAAAGCTTCACGTTTAACTTGGTTCAAATAAAACCTCCCCAAAAGCTTCACATTTTAACTTGGTCCAACTAATGTCTCCCCAAAACCTTCTTGTTGAATTTGGTCTAAATAATACCTTTCCAGAACTTTCACATTTAACATGGTCCAAATATCACCTATCCAAAAATCTTAACAATTTAACTTGGTCCAAATAATGCCTCTCCAAAACCTTCACATTTTAACTTGGTCCAAATACCACCTCCCCAAAACCTTCACGTTTTAACTTGGTCTAAATAATTCCTCCCCAAAATCTTCACGTTTTAACTTGGCCCAAATAATACCTCCCCAAAACCTTCTTGTTGAATTTGGTCCAAATAATACCTAGCCAGAACTTTCACATTTAACTTGGTCCAAATATCACCTATCCAAAACCTTCACATTTAACTTGGTCCAAATAATCCGTCACCAAAATCCTGACATTTAACTTGGTCCAAATAATACCTCCCGATAATCTTGACATTTAACTTGGTTCAAATAATACCTCCACAAAACCTTCACGTTTAACTTGGTCCAAATAATACCTCTCCAAAACCTTCACGTTTAACTTGGGCAAAATAATGCCTCCCCAAAGCCTTCATG
This sequence comes from Salvelinus fontinalis, assembly GCF_029448725.1. Classification (NCBI taxonomy): domain Eukaryota; kingdom Metazoa; phylum Chordata; class Actinopteri; order Salmoniformes; family Salmonidae; genus Salvelinus; species Salvelinus fontinalis. Next base: position 278,804 of record NW_026600215.1, read on the forward strand.
TTTTAACTTGGGCAAAATAATACCTCCCCAAAACCTTCACGTTTTACCTTGGTCCAAATAATGCCTCCCTAAAACCTTCACGTTTAACTTGGTCCAAATAATGACTCCCTAAAACCTTCACGTTTAACTTGGTCCAAATAATACCTGCCCAAAATCTTGACATTTAACTTGGTCCAAATAATGCCTCCCCAAAACCTTCAGTTTAACTTGGTCCAAATAATGCCTCCCCAAAACCTTCAGTTTAACTTGGTCCAAATAATGCCTCCCCAAAACCTTCACGTTTAACTTGGTCCAAATAATGCCTCCCCAAAACCTTCAGTTTAACTTGGTCCAAATAATGCCTCCCCAAAACCTTCAGTTTAACTTGGTCCAAATAATGCCTCCCCAAAACCTTCAGTTTAACTTGGTCCAAATAATGCCTCCCAAAACCTTCAGTTTAACTTGGTTAATTTTCTTAGTTTCAATGATATGATACACCCACCGGACAAAGACCTATTTTCAAATCAACATAACATTTTGGTCGATATTCGATTGATATTGGATGATGTTGATAAAATATTTATTCAACTCTTCTTGCTCTTTGGGTATATTCTATTCTTCCATGGTGCTTTGTGCGGTGCAGGTTTGGTTGTCTCCTGTGTTTGGTCACTTGGCATGGAAGAGGAGGGTCTTGACCATGCCGGCCAGGACCTTGGGGAGCTGGGAGGAGATGACCTCTGACATCATTTCAGGGAACTCAACCTTCATGGCGTCGGCCTGGATGTAGGTACTAAGACAGTACAGGTTCACTTTCTTCACAATCTGGTGGAGGGGGGAGAGATGGGGGAGGAGGGAGAGATGGGGGGGGGGAGGGAGGGGGGGAGGAGAGATGGGGGAGGAGGGAGAGATGGGGGGAGGGAGGGAGGGGGGAGAGATGGGGGAGGAGGGAGAGATGGGGGAGGCGGGAGGGAGGGAGGGAGGGAGGGGGGAGGGAGTGAGGGAGGGAGGGAGGGAGGGAGGGAGAGATGGGGAGGAGGGAGAGATGGGGACGGGGAGGGAGTGAGGGGGGAGAGATGGGGGAGGAGGGAGAGATGGGGGGGGGGGAGAGATGGGGGAGGAGGGAGAGATGGGGGAGGGAGGGAGGGAGGGAGAGATGGGGGGAGGGAGGGAGGGAGGGAGGGGGGAGGGATGGGGGGAGGGGGGAGAGATGGGGACGGGGAGGGATGGGGGAGATATGGGGGAGGATGGAGAGATGGGGGGAGGGAGGGAGGGAGGGAGGGGGGAGGGAGGGAGAGATGGGGGAGGAGGGAGAGATGGGGGGAGGGAGGGAGGGAGGGAGGGGGGAGAGATGGGGGAGGAGGGAGGGAGGGAGGGAGGGGGGAGAGGTGGGGGAGGAAGGAGGGAGGGAGGGAGGGAGGGAGGGAGGGGGGGAGAGATGGGGGAGGAGGGAGGGAGGGAGGGAGGGGGGAGAGATGGGGAGGAGGGAGAGATGGGGGGAGGGAGGGAGGGAGGTAGGGGGGAGAGATGGGGGAGGAGGGAGAGATGGGGGGGAGGGAGGGAGGAGGGGGGGAGAGATGGGGACGGGGAGGGATGGGGGAGATATGGGGGAGGATGGAGAGATGGGGGGGAGGGAGGGAGGGAGGGAGGGGGGAGAGATGGGGGAGGAGGGAGAGATGGGGGGAGGGAGGGAGGGGGGAGAGATGGGGGAGGAGGGAGAGATGGGGGGGGGAGGGGGGAGAGATGGGGGAGGAGGGAGAGAGGCGGGGGAGGGAGGGAGGGAGGGAGGGGGGAGAGATGGGGGAGGAGGGAGAGATGGGGACGGGGAGGGATGGGGGAGATATGGGGGAGGATGGAGAGATGGGGAAATGGGGGAGGAGGGAGAGATGGGGAGGAGGGAGAGATGGGAGAGAGATGGGGGAGGAGGGAGAGATGGGGAGGAGGGAGAGATGGGGGAGGAGGGAGAGATGGGGGAGGAGGGAGAGATGGCGGGGGGGAGAGATGGGGGAGGAGGGAGAGAGGTGGGAGAGATGGGGGAGGGGGAGAGATGGGGGAGGGGGGAGAGAGGGGGGAGGAGGGAGAGATGGGGGGAGGGAGAGAGGGGGGAGAAGGGAGAGATGGGGAGGGGGAGAGATGGGGAAGGATGGAGAGAGGGGGGAGGAGGGAGAGATGGGGAGGAGGGAGAGATGGGGGAGGATGGAGAGAGGGGGGAGAGATGGGGAGGAGGGAGAGGTGGGGGAGGAGGGAGTGATAGGGGAGGGGGAGAGATGGGGGAGATATGGGAGAGGAGGGAGAGAGGGGGGGGGGGGGGGGGGGGGGGATATTGGGGAGGGACAAACATGTTAGCATTTTGTCCTCAACAAATCATGGTCCTGATACCTGAAACTTTTATCCAACGATTTCCGAGTGGGTGTAATAGGTTACTATCCCAATAACCTGGACCTGTCCACAGCTGGACTAGTAAATATTCAGATAATTAATGCACAGTATAAAAATGCCACTTAGGCCCTAATGCACACAGTAGATAAACCAACAGATTCAGTTACAGAGGAGACTACAAAGTGCATGTCCGAATGCCGCAGTGCATTATCCAAACAGGTTTGAACCCCGTGGTTCATGGATGATGTTCTCTTTATATCATCTTGTATTGTAATACATTTTAGTATAGGCCTCAACCGTACCAAAGGGGGGGGGGGGGGGAAGCGGCATGCTGGGATAATGATCGTGGTTTAGTTTCCTCCAAATCATTGATCATTGATACAACTCTATCGTAACCTCAATTAGATTATGAACATGGACAAAAGCCTTTTCCTTTATAAAGCCGTCTAAGGACTAAGGAGGACTAAGGAGAACTAAGTAAAGCCTTTTCCTTTATAAAGCCGTCTAAGGACTAAGGAGGACTAAGGAGAACTAAGTAAAACCTTTTCCTTTATAAAGCCGTCTAAGGACTAAGGAGGACTAAGGAGAACTAAGTAAAGCCTTTTCCTTTATAAAGCCGTCTAATCACTAAGGAGAACTAAGTAAAGCCTTTTCCTTTATAAAGCCGTCTAAGGACTAAGGAGAACTAAGGAGAACTAAGTAAAGCAGATGGCTTTATAAAGCCGTCTAAGGACTAAGGAGAACTAAGGAGAGCCATGTAAAACCTTTTCCTTTATAAAGCCGTCTAAGGACTAAGGAGAACTAAGGAGAGCCATGTAAAACCTTTTCCTTTATAAAGCCGTCTAAGGACTAAGGAGAACTAAGGAGAGCCATGTAAAACCTTTTCCTTTATAAAGCCGTCTAAGGACTAAGGAGGACTAAGGAGAGCCATGTAAAGCCTTTTCCTTTATAAAGCCGTCTAAGGACTAAGGAGGACTAAGGAGAGCCATGTAAAACCTTTTCCTTTATAAAGCCGTCTAAGGACTAAGGAGGACTAAGGAGAGCCATGTAAAACCTTTTCCTTTATAAAGCCGTCTAAGGACTAAGGAGAACTAAGGAGAGCCATGTAAAACCTTTTCCTTTATAAAGCCGTCTAAGGACTAAGGAGAACTAAGGAGAACTAAGTAAAGCCTTTTCCTTTATAAAGCCGTCTAAGGACTAAGGAGAACTAAGTAAAGCCTTTTCCTTTATAAAGCCGTCTAAGGACTAAGGAGAGCCATGTAAAGCCTTTTCCTTTATAAAGCCGTCTAAGGACTAAGGAGAACTAAGGAGAGCCATGTAAAGCCTTTTCCTTTATAAAGCCGTCTAATCACTAAGGAGAACTAAGTAAAGCCTTTTCCTTTATAAAGCCGTCTAAGGACTAAGGAGAACTAAGGAGAACTAAGTAAAGCAGATGGCTTTATAAAGCCGTCTAAGGACTAAGGAGAACTAAGGAGAGCCATGTAAAACCTTTTCCTTTATAAAGCCGTCTAAGGACTAAGGAGAACTAAGGAGAGCCATGTAAAACCTTTTCCTTTATAAAGCCGTCTAAGGACTAAGGAGAACTAAGGAGAGCCATGTAAAACCTTTTCCTTTATAAAGCCGTCTAAGGACTAAGGAGGACTAAGGAGAGCCATGTAAAGCCTTTTCCTTTATAAAGCCGTCTAAGGACTAAGGAGGACTAAGGAGAGCCATGTAAAACCTTTTCCTTTATAAAGCCGTCTAAGGACTAAGGAGGACTAAGGAGAGCCATGTAAAACCTTTTCCTTTATAAAGCCGTCTAAGGACTAAGGAGAACTAAGGAGAGCCATGTAAAACCTTTTCCTTTATAAAGCCGTCTAAGGACTAAGGAGAACTAAGGAGAACTAAGTAAAGCCTTTTCCTTTATAAAGCCGTCTAAGGACTAAGGAGAACTAAGTAAAGCCTTTTCCTTTATAAAGCCGTCTAAGGACTAAGGAGAGCCATGTAAAGCCTTTTCCTTTATAAAGCCGTCTAAGGACTAAGGAGAACTAAGGAGAGCCATGTAAAGCCTTTTCCTTTATAAAGCCGTCTAAGGACTAAGGAGGACTAAGGAGAGCCATGTAAAGCCTTTTCCTTTATAAAGCCGTCTAAGGACTAAGGAGAGCCATGTAAAGCCTTTTCCTTTATAAAGCCGTCTAAGGACTAAGGAGGACTAAGGAGAGCAGATGGCTTTATAAAGTAAAAACATCTAAAAGTAACCTAAAGAGACCTTCATATTGAAGCCTACATCATATTGGTTCTTTATACTACATTATACCTTGATATAAATGTACAGGGCCTGTGATGTTAGCAAAATTTATACGCTTTGGTTGACCGGATTTGTTTACACTTTAAGGATATCTGTACAAGATGCGTCATCGACTACCTCCGGAGACGGTCAGGAAGATGTAATCAAAATCAGATCACAATGTGGACAAGATCAGGACAATGGACGCATGTTAGAAGCAGGTATAAACAGGGCTTATGATAATAGCAGTGACTTCCTGTCCTGTCCAGTACCTCATGCATGGCATCCATGAGCTTGGTGAGATGATAGAAACGTTGAGAGGAGGCCACCATGCCTCTCTCCTTCAGATGGATAGCCTTGGTCAGCTCCCGAATGTAGTTCTGTCTCATCTCCTCAAACTGGGCCTGGCTCTTTAAACCCTCCAATGGAACTACGGAGAGAGACAAGGGACAATGGGTCATCAACCCGGAAACAATGTGTCTTCAACCAAATGGCACCCTATTCCCTGTATAGAGCACTACTTTTAATCAGGGTCCATAGGCATCGGGTCCAAAGTAGTGCACTATACAGGGAATAGGGTGCCATTTGGGATGAAGCCTATATTTTAGACATGGACAGTCAGACTGCTCTGAACTCTAATTCACAGAGATGTTACTGTACATAAAGGTCCAATGCAGCTGATTTTAATCTGAACATCAAGTCATTTCTGGGTAACAAATAAGTTCCTTACCGTTTGTTTGTTTTCAATTTTCAAATGGGCAAAAAGAAACAAAAATACAGTCTTAGCAAAGCGCAATTTTTCTCAAGCAAGAATTTAGCTTGGACTGTCTGAGTGGGGAGTGGAAAACTACTGTAGCTGTTATTGGCAGAGAGGTTTGGAACTCTCTCTCTTATTGGTCTAATTAATTTAACTAATTTACCACATGGTGATGTCACCATGGAAGGCCACTAATTCATCCCATGAAAATAGGCCAAAATGTCAGGCAGTTTTTTCAAACAGCTCCTACAAGGGCATTATCATCATGTTCACATTATGCAGTGTGAAATATCCAGTGTAATTACGCAGTGTAATTTAGCAGTGTAAATACGCAGTGTAATTATGCAGTGTGAAATATCCAGTGTAATTACACAGTGTAATTTAGCAGTGTAAATACGCAGTGTAATTATGCAGTGTAAATATTCAGTGTGAAATATCCATTGTAAATACGCAGTATAATTATGCAGGGTGAAATATCCAGTGTAAATATGCAGTGTAAATATGCAGTGTGAAATATCCAGTGTAAATATACAGTGTGAAATATCCAGTGTAAATATACAGTGTGAAATATCCAGTGTAATTATGCAGTGTAAATATACAGTGTAAATATCCAGTGTGAAATATCCAGTGTGAAATATCCAGTGTGAAATATCCAGTGTGAAATATCCAGTGTAAATATGCAGTGTAATTATGCAGTGTAAATATCCAGTGTGAAATATCCAGTGTGAAATATCCAGTGTAAATATGCAGTGTAATTATGCAGTGTAAATATACAGTGTAAATATCCAGTGTGAAATATACAGTGTGAAATATCCAGTGTGAAATATCCAGTGTGAAATATCCAGTGTGAAATATACAGTGTGAAATATCCAGTGTGAAATATCCAGTGTGAAATATCCAGTGTGAAATATGCAGTGTGAAATATCCAGTGTGAAATATCCAGTGTAAATATGCAGTGTAATTATGCAGTGTAAATATACAGTGTAAATATCCAGTGTGAAATATACAGTGTGAAATATCCAGTGTGAAATATCCAGTGTGAAATATCCAGTGTGAAATATACAGTGTGAAATATCCAGTGTGAAATATCCAGTGTGAAATATCCAGTGTGAAATATACAGTGTGAAATATCCAGTGTGAAATATCCAGTGTAAATATGCAGCCACAAAGACCTACTATGTGTTCTCCTGAAGGACCAGGGGGGAAGTGTGAGAGCCAGCGACTGTAAATAGTGCCAATATGTATTGTTTTTCGAGCTTACAACATCACTGTCTGTGTACCCTGTGTTTAACTTCATATTTATCTTAATCTTGATTTTTTTACTTTAATAACTTTGTGTATATGTCAACTACGCTCATAAAAATCTGTATTCCAAAGTCCCTTTGGATTACTTGAGTCCTGACCATGAACTTGTTTTTCGATGGCTTCAGTCTCTGTTCATGTAAAGGTCAATGTAAAAATGTTACTTAATAACAGCTGCTTCATAAATCCTGCCTTGTCCCAGTTCACTTTTTTTTCCACCAGTTCAACAACACATTATGAAACACTGTATATTTCTACATCTGGTGGCAATATATGTGTCCCAAATTGAACCCTGTTCCCTATATAGTTGGTTACTTCTGACCAGAGCCATATGGGCTATATAAGACAGTGCACCATTTAGGACAGAGATAATAATGTAACCAAGACTTTACCAACTGCTTCAAATCTCTTCTGTTTGTTCGTATTTGATCCTAACAGAAGTCTGTGGGCCAGGAAAGGTAGCGTAGGGTCATCAGTCAATGTAATGTTTTAAAGAGGAAGTGGTACTGTGTTGTGTTTACCAGTGTTGAGAATCATGATGGCTTTCATACAGAGGAACTCCTCTTTGGTGACTTGGAGGCTGGTAAACTCCTGAGGGATGAACTGCATGGCCAGACACAGATCATAAATGGGAGATCTCCTCATACGATCCCTGGGAGACAATTACAATATTAATATTGAGATATATCATAGTGGGATTTTATTGTTTTAACTAAATCGTTGGATAAGTGTGGGGGGGGGGGGAGGTTTAATTATTAAATTCAGATTTTAAATATAGAACATTAACACAACTTACTGGCTAAGGATAAGATCAGGAGCAAAGTATAAGTATTCACTGGTGACATTCTGGAAAGATCTCCAGCCCAGAGAGAACACCATGAGGTTCATCCAGGAGTACTGGATGAGGGTCATCTGGTCGTTGATGTGGAGGCTACGGAACCCTGTCAACAAACCAGAGACAAGAATATGTCAACGTTTTTAATAAAGTTATTTTTTACTTGCAATGACCGTGATATGTGTTTGTTTTGACCGACCTTACTTGCATGCACTTGACTGTAAGTCACTCCGGATAGGAGGGTCTGCTAAATGACCAAAACATCCACGTTAAAAGGGTCTGCTAAATGACCAAAACATCCATGTTAAAAGGGTCTGCTAAATGACCAAAACATCCATGTTAAAAGGGTCTGCTAAATGACCAAAACATCCATGTTAAAAGGGTCTGCTAAATGACCAAAACATCCATGTTAAAAGGGTCTGCTAAATGACCAAAACATCCATGTTAAAAGGGTCTGCTAAATGACCAAAACATCCATGTTAAAAGGGTCTGCTAAATGACCAAAACATCCATGTTAAAAGGGTCTGCTAAATGACCAAAACATCCATGTTAAAAGGGTCTGCTAAATGACCAAAACATCCATGTTAAAAGGGTCTGCTAAATGACCAAAACATCCATGTTAAAAGGGTCTGCTAAATGACCAAAACATCCATGTTAAAAGGGTCTGCTAAATGACCAAAACATCCATGTTAAAAGGGTCTGCTAAATGACCAAAACATCAATGTTAAATGGGCCTGCTAAATGACCAAAACATCCATGTTAAAAGTAGGAAGAATAACCTTTATACAGACATATCTACTGTCATTTGAGTTGAAATGGTTCATTACCTCTATTCATACTCATCAAATCAAACTGTATTTGTCACATGCGTAGTGTAGACCTTACAGTGAAATGCTTATTTACAATCCCTTAACCAACAGTGCAGTTCAAGAAAAGTTAAGAAAGCATTTACCAAATAGACGAAAGTAAAAAATTATGATAAAAAGTAACACAATAAGAATAACAATACCGGGGCTATATATAGGGGCTACCGGTACCGAGTCAGTGTGCAGGGGTACAGGTTAGTTGAGGTAATTTGTACATGTAGGTAGGGGGGAAGTGACTATGCATAGATAATAAACAAAGAGTAGCAGCAGTGTACAAAAGAGGTAGAAGCTGTTGAGGAGCCTTTTGTTCCTAGACTTGGCACTCCGGTACCACTTACCCCGCAGGGTAAGCAGAGAAAACAGTCTATAACTTGGGTGACTGGAGTCTCTGACAATTTTATAGGCTTTCCTCTGACACCGCCTATTATATAGGTCCTGGATGGCAGGAAGTTTGGCTCCAGTGATGTACTGGGTCATTCGCACTACCCTCTGTAGCTCGGTCAGATGTCGAGCAGTTGCCATACCAGGCGGTGATGCAACCGGTCAGGCTGCTCTCGATGGTGCAGCTGTAGAACCTTTTGAGGATCTGGGGACCCATGCCAAATCTTTTCAGTCTCCTGAGGGGGAAAACTTTTTGTCGTGCCCTCTTCACGACTGTCTTGGTAGGTTTGGACCATGATAGTTTGTTGGTGATAGTTTGTTGGTGATGTGGACACCAAGGAACTTGAAACTCTTGACCCGCTCCACTACAGCCCCGTTGACGTTAATGGGGGCCTGTTCGGCCCGCCTTTTCCTGTAGTCCACAATCATCCAATCAGCTCCTTTGTCTTGCTCACATTGAGGGAGAGGTTCTTGTCCTGGCACCACACTGCCAGTTCTCTGACCTCCTCCCTATAGGCTGTCTCATCGTTGTCGGTGATCAGGCCTACCACTGTTGTGTTGTCTGCAAACTTAATGATGGTGTTGGAGTCGTGTTTGGCCACTGGGGGGGTGGTCTGGTGGTGTAGGTATTACAGACTCGGTCAGGAAGAGGTTGAAAATGTCAAGACACTTGGCAGTCGGTCCACGCATGCTTTGAGTAATTCGTCTGGCCCAGCGGCATTTTGAATGTTGACCCGTTTAAAGGTTTTATTCACATCGGCTACCGAGAGCGTTATCACACAGTCATCCAGAACGGCTGGTGCTCTCGTGCATGCTTCAGTGTTGCTTGCCTCGAAGCGAGCATAAAAGGCATTTAGCATTTAGCTCGTCTGGTAGGCTCGCGTCACTGGGCAGCTCGCGTCTGGGTTTACCTTTGGAGTCCAAAATAGTTTTCAAGTCCTGCCACATCCGACTCATCTACTGTCATTTGAGTTGAAATGGTTCATTACCTTTATTCATATATACAGTATCTACGGTCATTCATGCGTATCTGCTGTCATTTGAGTTTGAATGGCTCAATATCTTTATTCATACTTACTGTATCTACGGTCATTTGAGTTGAAATGGTTTATTATGTAAATAGCACTGTTATCATCTTATCATGATATTATCAAGAACAAGTTGTTCTGCTCCATTTGAAGTACAGCAGGTGATGCGTATCAGAGTGTAGTAACCTAGCGACTTAGTCACCCTACTAACAGTCATACACTGTTGTAGATATATTCCTGCTGGTCAACCATAATGGTAGATATATCCCTGCTGGTCAACCATAATGGTAGATATATCACTACTGGTCAACCATAATGGTAGATATATAACTACTGGTCAACCATAATGGTAGATATATCACTACTGGTCAACATAATGGTAGATATATCACTACTGGTCAACCATAATGGTAGATATATCACTACTGGTCAACATAATGGTAGATATATCACTATAGGTCAACATAATGGTAGATATATCACTATATGTCAACATAATGGTAGATATATCACTACTGGTCAACATAATGGTAGATATATCACTACTGGTCAACATAATGGTAGATATATCACTACTGGTCAACATAATGGTAGATATATCACTACTGGTCAACATAATGGTAGATATATCACTATAGGTCAACATAATGGTAGATATATCACTGCTGGTCAACCATAATGGTAGATATATCACTACTGTTCAACCATAATGGTAGATATATCACTACTGGTCAACATAATGGTAGATATATCACTATAGGTCAACATAATGGTAGATATATCACTACAGGTCAACATAATGGTAGATATATCACTGCTGGTCAACCATAATGGTAGATATATCACTACTGGTCAACCATAATGGTAGATATATCACTACAGGTCAACATAATAGTAGATATATCACTACTGGTCAAGCATAATGGTAGATATATCACTACTGGTCAACCATAATGGTAGATATATCACTATAGGTCAACCATAATGGTAGATATATCACTATAGGTCAACATAATAGTAGATATATCACAACTGGTCAACATAATGGTAGATATATCACAACTGGTCAACCATAATGGTAGATATATCACTACAGGTCAACATAATGGTAGCTATATCTCTGGTCAAGCATAATTGCTTTGCAGCTTTTGATCTGGCTTGTATTTAATGGTGTGTGTTTCATAATAACAAATGTCAAATCATTACCTCTCCTTATTGGGAACTGGCCTTCCCTCCCTGTCAAATCATTACCTCTCCTTATGGGAACTGGCCTTCCCTCCCTGTCAAATCATTACCTCTCCTTATGGGAACTGGCCTTCCCTCCCTGTCAAATCATTACCTCTCCTTATGGGAACTGGCCTTCCCTCCCTGTCAAATCATTACCTCTCCTTAGAACTGGCCTTCCCTCCCTGTCAAATCATTACCTCTCCTTATTGGGAACTGGCCTTCCCTCCCTGTCAAATCATTACCTCTCCTTAGAACTGGCCTTCCCTCCCTGTCAAATCATTACCTCTCCTTATTGGGAACTGGCCTTCCCTCCCTGTCAAATCATTACCTCTCCTTATGGGAACTGGCCTTCCCTCCCTGTCAAATCATTACCTCTCCTTATGGGAACTGGCCTTCCCTCCCTGTCAAATCATTACCTCTCCTTATGGGAACTGGCCTTCCCTCCCTGTCAAATCATTACCTCTCCTTAGAACTGGCCTTCCCTCCCTGTCAAATCATTACCTCTCCTTATTGGGAACTGGCCTTCCCTCCCTGTCAAATCATTACCTCTCCTTAGAACTGGCCTTCCCTCCCTGTCAAATCATTACCTCTCCTTATGGGAACTGGCCTTCCCTCCCTGTCAAATCATTACCTCTCCTTATGGGAACTAGCCTTCCCTCCCTGTCAAATCATTACCTCTCCTTAGAACTGGCCTTCCCTCCCTGTCAAATCATTACCTCTCATTATGGGAAATGGCCTTCCCTCCCTGTCAAATCATTACCTCTCCTTATGGCAGGGGTGTCAAACTCATTCCACGGAGGGCCTAGTGTCTGCAGGTTTTTGGTTTTTCCTTTCAATAAAGCCCTAGACAACCAGGTGTGGGGAGTTCCTAACTAATTAGTGATGTTAATCCATCAATCAAGTACAAGGGAGGAGCGAAAACCCGCAGACACTCGGCCCTCCGTGGAATGAGTTTGACACCTGTGCCTTATGGGAACTGGCCTTCCCTCCCTGTCAAATCATTACCTCTCCTTATGGGAACTGGCCTTCCCTCCCTGTCAAATCATTACCTCTCCTTATGGGAACTGGCCTTCCCTTCCTGTCAAATCATTACCTCTCCTTATGGGAACTAGCCTTCCCTCCCTGTCAAATCATTACCTCTCCTTATGGGAACTAGCCTTCCCTCCCTGTCAAATCATTACCTCTCCTTAGAACTGGCCTTCCCTCCCTGTCAAATCATTACCTCTCCTTATGGGAACTAGCCTTCCCTCCCTGTCAAATCATTACCTCTCCTTATGGGAACTGGCCTTCCCTCCCTGTCAAATCATTACCTCTCCTTATGGGAACTGGCCTTCCCTCCCTGTCAAATCATTACCTCTCCTTATGGGAACTAGCCTTCCCTCCCTGTCAAATCATTACCTCTCCTTATGGGAACTGGCCTTCCCTCCCTGTCAAATCATTACCTCTCCTTATGGGAACTAGCCTTCCCTCCCTGTCAAATCATTACCTCTCCTTATGGGAACTGGCCTTCCCTCCCTGTCAAATCATTACCTCTCCTTATGGGAACTAGCCTTCCCTCCCTGTCAAATCATTACCTCTCCTTATGGGAACTGGCCTTCCCTCCCTGTCAAATCATTACCTCTCCTTATTGGGAACTGGCCTTCCCTCCCTGTCAAATCATTACCTCTCCTTATGGGAACTGGCCTTCCCTCCCTGTCAAATCATTACCTCTCCTTATGGGAACTGGCCTTCCCTCCCTGTCAAATCATTACCTCTCCTTATGGGAACTGGCCTTCCCTCCCTGTCAAATCATTACCTCTCCTTATGGGAACTGGCCTTCCCTCCCTGTCAAATCATTACCTCTCCTTATGGGAACTGGCCTTCCCTCCCTGTCAAATCATTACCTCTCCTTATGGGAACTAGCCTTCCCTCCCTGTCAAATCATTACCTATCCTTATGGGAACTGGCCTTCCCTCCGTGTCAAATCATTTACCTCTCCTTATGGGAACTGGCCTTCCCTCCCTGTCAAATCATTACCTCTCCTTGTGGGAACCAAGTAGTGGAGTCCACAGACTACAAGCAGTGGAGTCCACAGATTACAAGGAGTGGAGTCCACAGACTACAAGGAGTGGAGTCCACAGATTACAAGGAGTGGAGTCCACAGACTACAAGGAGTGGAGTCCACAGACTACAAGGAGTGGAGTCCACAGACTACAAGCAGTGGAGTCCACAGACTACAAGGAGTGGAGTCCACAGACTACAAGGAGTGGAGTCCACAGACTACAAGGAGTGGAGTCCACAGACTATAAGGAGTGGAGTACACAGACTACAAGGAGTGGAGTCCACAGACTACAAGGAGTGGAGTCAACAGACTACAAGGAGTAGAGTCCACAGACTACAAGCAGTGGAGTCCACAGACTACAAGGAGTGGAGTCCACAGACTACAAGGAGTGGAGTCCACAGACTACAAGGAGTGGAGTCAACAGACTACAAGGAGTGGAGTCCACAGCCTACAAGGAGTGGAATGTCAGCATAAAACAGGTCTGGATTTCAGGCTACAAACAACGTGCTTCTGCTGACATGTGCCTATGCACACGCATACATAGGCATTCTGTCCACAGAGATTATTTTAAATGACTTGACATATGACATGACATATGACATGACATACAGTATGGATTCTATATGACATGATATACAGTATGGATTCTCAATGACATGACATAATGTATGAATTCTATATGACATGACATATGACATGACATACAGTATGGATTCTATATGACATACAATATGGATTCTAAATGACATGACATACAGTATGGATTCTATATGACATGACATATGACATGACATATGACCAGACATAAAGTATGGATTCTATATGACATGATATACAGTATGGATTCTCAATGACATGACATAAAGTATGGATTCTATATGACATGATATACAGTATGGATTCCATATGACATGACATACAGTATGGATTCTATATGACATGACATACAGTATGGAATCTATATGACATGATATACAGTATGGATTCTGTATGACATGACATACAGTATGGATTCTATATGACATGACATACAGTATGGATTCTATATGACATGACATACAGTATGGATTCTATATGACATGACATACAGTATGGATTCTATATGACATGACATACAGTATGGATTCTATATGACATGACATAACGTATGAATTCTATATGACATGAAATATGACATGACATACAGTATGGATTCTATATGACATACAGTATGGATTCTAAATGACATGACATACAGTATGGATTCTATATGACATGACATATGACTTGACATATGACCAGACATAAAGTATGGATTCTATATGACATGATATACAGTATGGATTCTCAATGACATGACATAAAGTATGGATTCTATATGACATGATATACAGTATGGATTCTATATGACATGACATACAGTATGGATTCTATATGACATGACATACAGTATGGATTCTATATGACATGATATACAGTATGGATTCTATATGACATGACATACAGTATGGATTCTATATGACATGACATATAGTATGGATTCTATATGACATGACATACAGTATGGATTCTATATGACATGACATACAGTATGGATTCTATATGACATGACATACAGTATGGATTCTATATGACATGACATAAAGTATGGATTCTATATGACATGACATACAGTATGGATTCTAAATGACATGACATACAGTATGGATTCTATATGACATGACATACAGTATGGATTCTATATGACAAGACATACAGTATGAATTCTATATGACATGACATACAGTATGGACTCTATATGACATGCCATACAGTGTGGATTCTATATGACATGACATACAGTATGGATTCTATATGACATGACATACAGTATGGATTCTATATGACATGACATACAGTATGGATTCTATATGACATGACATACAGTATGAATTCTATATGACATGACATCCAGTATGCACTCTATATGACATGCCAATCAGTATGGATTCTATATGACATGACATACAGTATGGATTCTATATGACATGACATACAGTATGGATTCTATATGACATGACATACAGTATGGATTCTATATGACATGACATACAGTTTTGATTCTATATGACATGACATACAGTATGGATTCTATATGACATGACATACAGTATGGATTCTATATGACATGATATACAGTATTGATTCTATATGACATGACATACAGTATGGATTCTAAATGACATGACATACAGTATGGATTCTATATGACATGACATATGACTTGACATATGACCAGACATAAAGTATGGATTCTATATGACATGACATAAAGTATGGATTCTATATGACATGACATACAGTATGGATTCTAAATGACATGACATACAGTATGGATTCTATATGACATGACATACAGTATGGATTCTATATGACAAGACATACAGTATGAATTCTATATGACATGACATACAGTATGGACTCTATATGACATGCCATACAGTGTGGATTCTATATGACATGACATACAGTATGGATTCTATATGACATGACATACAGTATGGATTCTATATGACATGACATACAGTATGGATTCTATATGACATGACATAAAGTATGGATTCTATATGACATGACATACAGTATGGATTCTATATGACATGACATACAGTATGGATTCTATATGACATGACATACAGTATGGATTCTATATGACATGACATAAATTATGGATTCTATATGACATGCTATACAGTATGGATTCTATATGACATGACATAAAGTATGGACTCTTTTGACATGACATACAGTATGGATTCTATATGACATGACATAAAGTATGGATTCTATATGACATGATATACAGTATGGATTCTATATGACATGACATACAGTATGGATTCTAAATGACATGACATACAGTATGGATTCTATATGTCATTCTATGATTCTACCTACAAGTTAGTGTTTTGACTGATATTATCCAAAGCTGGGATGATACTAGGAGTTTACCAGTAATTATCAAGGGTGTTTAGGAGGTTACCAGTAGTGATAAAGGGTGTTTAGGAGGTTACCAGTAGTGATAAAGGGTGTTTAGGAGGTTACCAGTAGTGATAAAGGGTGTTTAGGAGGTTACCAGTAGTTATAACGGGTGTTTAGGAGGTTACCAGTAGTGATAACGGGTGTTTAGGAGGTTACCAGTAGTTATAAAGGGTGTTTAAGAGGTTACCAGTAGTGATAAAGGGTGTTTAAGAGGTTACCAGTAGTTATAAAGGGTGTTTAAGAGGTTACCAGTAGTGATAACGGGTGTTTAGGAGGTTACCAGTAGTGATAAAGGGTGTTTAGGAGGTTACCAGTAGTTATAACGGGTGTTTAGGAGGTTACCAGTAGTTATAAAGGGTGTTTAGGAGGTTACCAGTAGTGATACAGGGTGTTTAAGAGGTTACCAGTAGTGATACAGGGTGTTTAGGAGGTTACCAGTAGTGATAAAGGGTGTTTAGGAGGTTACCAGTAGTGATAGTAGTGATAAAGGGTGTTTAGGAGGTTACCAGTAGTGATAGTAGTGATAAAGGGTGTTTAGGAGGTTACCAGTAGTGATAAAGGGTGTTTAGGAGGTTACCAGTAGTGATAAAGGGTGTTTAGGAGGTTACCAGTAGTTATAACGGGTGTTTAGGAGGTTACCAGTAGTGATACAGGGTTTTAGGAGGTTACCAGTAGTGATAAAGGGTGTTTAGGAGGTTACCAGTAGTGATAAAGGGTGTTTAGGAGGTTACCAGTAGTTATAAAGGGTGTTTCGGAGGTTACCAGTAGTTATAAAGGGTGTTTAGGAGGTTACCAGTAGTGATAAAGGGTGTTTAGGAGGTTACCAGTAGTTATAAAGGGTGTTTCGGAGGTTACCAGTAGTGATAAAGGGTGTTTAGGAGGTTACCAGTAGTTATAAAGGGTGTTTAGGAGGTTACCAGTAGTGATAAAGGGTGTTTAGGAGGTTACCAGTAGTTATAAAGGGTGTTTAGGAGGTTACCAGTAGTGATAAAGGGTGTTTAAGAGGTTACCAGTAGTTATAAAGGGTGTTTAAGAGGTTACCAGTAGTGATAACTGGTGTTTCGTGACTTTGAAAAGAGAAGAAAGGATTGGTCGTACTCTCCACATGGTCTCCTCTGTGTCTTCTCTGTGTCACGGAGGCGCTCCGCACTGCTAAAGCTGACTCTCTCTCTGCTCTCATCCTTCTAGACCTATCGGCTGCCTTTGATACTGTGAACCATCAGATCCTCCTCTCCACCCTCTCCGAGCTGGGCATCTCCGGCGCGGCCCACGCTTGGATTGCGTCCTACCTGACAGGTCGCTCCTACCAGGTGGCGTGGCGAGAATCTGTCTCCGCACCACGTGCTCTCACCACTGGTGTCCCCCAGGGCTCTGTTCTAGGCCCTCTCCTATTCTCGCTATACACCAAGTCACTTGGCTCTGTCATATCCTCACATGGTCTCTCCTATCATTGCTATGCAGACGACACACAATTAATCTTCTCCTTTCCCCCCTCTGATAACCAGGTGGTGAATCGCATCTCTGCATGTCTGGCAGACATATCAGTGTGGATGACGGATCACCACCTCAAGCTGAACCTCGGCAAGACGGAGCTGCTCTTCCTCCCGGGGAAGGACTGCCCGTTCCATGATCTCGCCATCACGGTTGACAACTCCATTGTGTCCTCCTCCCAGAGCGCTAAGAACCTTGGCGTGATCCTGGACAACACCCTGTCGTTCTCAACTAACATCAAGGCGGTGACCCGTTCCTGTAGGTTCATGCTCTACAACATTCGCAGAGTACGACCCTGCCTCACGCAGGAAGCGGCGCAGGTCCTAATCCAGGCACTTGTCATCTCCCGTCTGGATTACTGCAACTCGCTGTTGGCTGGGCTCCCTGCCTGTGCCATTAAACCCCTACAACTCATCCAGAACGCCGCAGCCCGTCTGGTGTTCAACTTTCCCAAGTTCTCTCACGTCACCCCGCTCCTCCGCTCTCTCCACTGGCTTCCAGTTGAAGCTCGCATCCGCTACAAGACCATGGTGCTTGCCTACGGAGCTGTGAGGGGAACGGCACCTCCGTACCTTCAGGCTCTGATCAGGCCCTACACCCAAACAAGGGCACTGCGTTCATCCACCTCTGGCCTGCTCGCCTCCCTACCTCTGAGGAAGTACAGTTCCCGCTCAGCCCAGTCAAAACTGTTCGCTGCTCTGGCACCCCAATGGTGGAACAAACTCCCTTACGACGCCAGGTCAGCGGAGTCAATCACCACCTTCCGGAGACACCTGAAACCCCACCTCTTTAAGGAATACCTAGGATAGGATAAAGTAATCCTTCTAACCCCCCCCCCCCCTTAAAAGAGTTAGATGCACTATTGTAAAGTGGCTGTTCCACTGGATATCATAAGGTGAATGCACCAATTTGTAAGTCGCTCTGGATAAGAGCGTCTGCTAAATGACTTAAATGTAAATGTAAATGTCTCCCTGGCTGTATCTCTGCCTGCCAGTGTTAGGGAGTGAGACCTTCGCAGCAGAACGCTGGTGACTGTTGGTGGCCATGGTTAGGGTGTGGTAACCATGGAGACCATGGTGAGTGTGTTGGCCCTGAGGAGGCCTTGCCCATAGAGCTCTGTTCAAAAGTAGTGCATTATATAGGGAATAGTGTGCCTTAGGGCTCTGGTCTAAAGTAGTGCACTATATAGGGAATATGGTTCCATAGGGCTCTGGTCTAAAGTAGTGCACTATATAGGGAATAGTGTGTTATTTGGAAAGCAAACATAGACTTATACCACAAGTCAGCCCTGAATACAGTTATTCTGTTACCTGGCACACCTGACCGAGGCATCTGCAGGCTACTACTGCTGTCTGTATGTGGTACAGGTTGACTCCAGAACTCATATGGACCAATCCTAACTTGGATCCACATGGGTGAAAACCTTCCATTTTACATCAGTATATGACGTGTGAACGGGTTACGTGTGCAGATGTCAAGTTTTAGGATATCAAACCAGTTGACATTCTTCCTGCTGTTACTTGATCACCGGATGAATCACAGTCTGTCTCTCAGGACATTATAAGACATTCATAAACCATACATACAGCCTTTATAACACAGTTCATATTCTTCCTGCTATTACCTGGCAGGGACTTGGACCACCGGACGATCCACAACAGCTGTCTATCACACAGTCTGTTGAGACTGTTGAGGAGGAGGTGTGGCATGTCAGGCTGGGAGTTGTCGTAGCCAGAGTACACCACCTGGTAGACGGGAGAGATGATTCATCCCTGAATGTCAATCCATTGTCAGCAGCAGGACAATACATAAAGCAAATGAAACCTAACTTGTCCTTCAGTCAAATGTTCCCTTAGTCAGCGCATTGAAGTCAATAGGAGACTAAGTTACAATTAGACTTTGAGGTTAGGATTCGCCCCTAAATCAGCATCTCCGACCCACCTCGGGCTCAATGCTCTCCAGAATGCTGATGATCTGAGGAGAGAGCTGCAGCTCGTTGAGACCAGGCATGCAGGGTAGAGAGGCCAGGGCCTGACCATCCCCCATGGCTGACAAGGGCCCCTGGAACATCAAGGCTGGGGCCAGACCATCCCCCAGGGCTGATAAGGGCCCCTGGAACATCAAGGCTGGGGCCAGACCTGCCTTCAGGGCCCCGAAGCGCTTCAGCTTCCTCCCTGTGACGATAATTACCCCCCGAGGGTCAGTTAAAACATGTGAAGAGTACAAGGAATTATTCACATACTGTATGTAGACATTGGTATGGGGCTGAATGAAATGAAGATGAGGTTCAGCATCTATGAAAGGCTTCATTAAGATGTGATCAGATGTGTCGACTGACATAAGATAAAAGATATACTTTTAAAATATATATATATATTGTTTCAGTTTAAGTTTGTCTGGAGAAAAAAAAATGCTACAAAATAATTACTGTAATGCATTTATTTTTCTCTAAGTTGTAATTTTTGCTAAATGGTACGACCTTGAACGGTTGACTGATTTTAAACCCGTAATATAACACACTTACTCCTCCTCCTCAATAACCCATGACACATAAAATGTTTCAAATAAAAGGTCAGACAAAGGCTATTACAAGAGCACTTTCGTTTTTGAATAAAGTGTTTACCCATACAGATGTAGGATCTTAATTTGAGCCAAATTGCTACAGCGGGAGGATAATCCTGCAGCAACAGGGCATGTGAATTATTACATTTTTGTAGGGGTTAATACATTTTCCGTTAGGGAAAATCAAGCCTGAAAATTTCCAGGTGGAAATGACAAACTTCAGAAATAAATACACTACAAATGTAAAATGTCCTTTATTGCAGGAATGTTCTCCTGCAACATGGTGATCAAATTAAGATCCCACATCTGTGGTTCATTAAACATCTAAAAGGTAATATCCTAAGGGAAAGAACATGTCAGATAGTACTGGCAGGGGTGGATGATTTTGTTCATTTCCATGAAGTGTTTCGTCTCTGTGTGTGATCTGAAAGGTCCTGTGAACAATCTCCTTGACTGGAAATGATGATTTCAAAGTGTGTGACTCCTGCGTAAGATGAGAGGGTGTTATTAATTTGTAACCCCATTAATGTGATGTTCTCTAGATAATTGGGATGGAGGGTAAGTAGAAGAGGAAGACAGAGAGACAGGACCACAAAGGTACCTCCGAGCATCATCCCAGCTTGGTAGCACTTCCTCAGGCGACACGCAGGGCAATTCTTTCTCCGTATCTTATCCACGATGCAGTCATTTCGACCGGCGCAGAGATAGTTATGATGTCCTGTTGAATAGAAGAACAGAATACAGCTAATGTGGTTTAAAGTGTCTTTTTTAGAATTACTTTTCAAAGGCAATCATCTCAAAGAGAAGTGGGTTATCTAAGGCTCTCTGTATTATTGTCTAATAGAGATCGGTTCTCTAAGGCTCTCTGAAATATTGTCTAATAGAGATGGGTTCTCTAAGGCTCTCTGAAATATTGTCTAATAGAGATGGGTTCTCTAAGGCTCTCTGAAATATTGTCTAATAGAGATGGGTTCTCTAAGGCTCTCCGTAATATTGTCTAATAGAGATGGGTTCTCTAAGGCTCTCTGTAATATTGTCTAATAGAGATGGGTTCTTTAAGGCTCTCTGTAATATTGTCTAATAGAGATGGGTTCTCTAAGGCTCTCTGTATTATTGTCTAATGGAGATGGGTTCTCTAAGGCTCTCTGTATTATTGTCTAATATAGATGGGTTCTCTAAGGCTCTCCGTAATATTGTCTAATAGAGATGGGTTCTCTAAGGCTCTCTGTAACATTGTCTAATAGAGTCTGTTCTCTAAGGCTCTCCGTAATATTGTCTAATAGAGATGGGTTCTCTAAGGCTCTCTGTAACATTGTCTAATAGAGATGGGTTCTCTAAGGCTCTCTGTATTATTGTCTAATAGAGATGGGTTCTCTAAGGCTCTCTGTATTATTGTCTAATAGAGATGGGTTCTCTAAGGCTCTCTGTATTATTGTCTAATAGAGATGGGTTCTCTAAGGCTCTCCGTAATATTGTCTAAT
Source organism: Salvelinus fontinalis (assembly GCF_029448725.1). Lineage (NCBI taxonomy): Eukaryota > Metazoa > Chordata > Actinopteri > Salmoniformes > Salmonidae > Salvelinus > Salvelinus fontinalis. Next base: position 300,396 of record NW_026600215.1, read on the forward strand.
AGAGATGGGTTCTCTAAGGCTCTCTGTATTATTGTCTAATAGAGATGGGTTCTCTAAGACTCTCTGTATTATTGTCTAATAGAGATCGGTTCTCTAAGGCTCTCTGTAACATTGTCTAATAGAGATCGGTTCTCTAAGGCTCTCTGTAACATTGTCTAATAGAGATGGGTTCTCTAAGGCTCTCTGTATTATTGTCTAATAGAGATGGGTTCTCTAAGGCTCTCCGTAATATTGTCTAATAGAGATGGGTTCTCTAAGGCTCTCTGTATTATTGTCTAATGGAGATGGGTTCTACTAGGCTCTCTGTATTATTGTCTAATAGAGATGGGTTCTCTAAGGCTCCCTGAAATAGTGTTTAATGGAGGTGGGTTCTACTGGCTCTCTGAAATAGTGTTTAATGGAGGTGGGTTCTACTGGCTCTCTGAAATAGTGTTTAATGGAGGTGGGTTCTACTAGGCTCTCTGAAATAGTGTTTAATGGAGGTGTGTTCTACTGGCTCTCTGAAATAGTGTTTAATGGAGGTGGGTTCTACTGGCTCCCTGAAATAGTGTTTAATGGAGGTGGGTTCTACTAGGCTCTCTGAAATAGTGTTTAATAGAGATGGGTTCTACTGGCTCCCTGAAATAGTGTTTAATGGAGGTGGGTTCTACTAGGCTCTCTGAAATAGTGTTTAATGGAGGTGGGTTCTACTGGCTCCCTGAAATATTGTCTAATGGAGGTGGGTTCTACTGGCTCCCTGAAATAGTGTTTAATGGAGGTGGGTTCTACTAGGCTCTCTGAAATAGTGTTTAATGGAGGTGGGTTCTACTGGCTCCCTGAAATAGTGTTTAATGGAGGTGGGTTCTACTAGGCTCTCTGAAATAGTGTTTAATGGAGGTGGGTATTATACTCTCAAGATTGAGAAGAGTTTTTGAGAGCGAGAGAGAGGGGGGGTGAAAGGCAGGGAGAGAGATAAAGAACGAGTAATGGGGGGGGTGAAAGGCAGGGAGAGAGATAAAGAACGAGAAATGGGGCGGGGTGAAAGGCAGAGAGAGCAATTTAGTGTCTGAAAGAGATGGAGAAAGAACACAAAAAAGAGCAGAGAGACATGACCATGGTCAAACTGAGAGTAACATGACCATGGTCAAACTGAGAGTAACATGACCATGGTCAGACTGAGAGACATGCCCATGGTCAGACTGAGTGACATGACCATGGTCAGAGTGAGAGATATTACTATGGTCACACTAAGTTACATGATCATAGTGAGACTGAGTAACATGACTATGGTCAGACTGAGAGACATGACCATGGTCAGACTGATTGTCATAACCATGGACAGACTGATTGAAATGACCATGGTGAGACTGAGAGACATGACTATCATCAGACTGAGAGTGACATTTTTTTGGGGGGGGTCATTTATTTGCAAAAACAGCAGCTAAAACATAATACAGAATGACGTAATACAGAACATCAATAGACAAGAACAGCTCAAGGACAGAGCTACATACAGTTGAAGTCAGAAGTTAACATACACCTTAGCCAAATACATTTAAACTCACTTTTTCACAATTCCTGACATTTAATCAGAGTAAAAAAATCCCTGTTTCAGGTCAGTTAGCATCAACACAATATTTAAAGAATGTGAAATGTCAGAATAATAGTAGAGAGAATTTATTTATTTCAGCTTTTATTTCTTTCATCATCACATTCCCAGTGGGTCAGAAGTTTACATACACTCAATTAGTATTTGGAAGCATTGCCTTTAAATTGTTTAACTTGGGTCAAGCGTTTTGGGTAGCCTTCCACAAGCTTCCCACAATAAGTTGGGTGAATTTTGGCCCATTCCTCCTGACAGAGCTGGTGTAACTGAGTCAGGTGTACACACACTCGCACACACTTTCAGTTCTGCCAATGTTCTATAGGATTGAGGTCAGGGATTTGTGATGGCCTTTCCAATACCTTGACTTTGTTGTCCTTAAGCCATTTTGACACAACTTTGGAAGTACGCTTGGGGTCATTGTCCATTTGGAAGACCCATTTGCAACCAAGCTTTAACTTCCTGACTGATGTCTTGAGATGTTGCTTCAATATATCCACATAATTTTCCTCCCTCATGATACCATCTATATTTTGTGAAGTGCACCCGTCACTCCTGCAGCAAAGCACCCCCACAACATGATGCTGCCACCCCCGTGCTTGACAGTTGGGATGGTGTTCTTCGGCTTGCAAGCCTCCCCCTTTTCCTCCAAACATAACAGCGGTCATTATGGCCTAACAGTTCTATTTTTTTTCATCAGACCAGAGGACATTTCTCCAAAAAGTACAATCTTTGTCCCTATGTGCAGTTGCAAACCGTAGTCTGGAATTTTTATGGTGGTTTTGGAGCAGTGACTTCTTCCATGCTGAGTGGCCGTTCAGGTTATGTCAATATAGGACTCGTTTTACTGTGGATATAGATACTTTTGTACCTGTTTCCTCCAGCATCGTTACAAGGTCCTTTGCTGTTGTTGGATTGATTTACACTTTTGGTACCAAAGTACGTTCATCTCCAGGAGACAGAACGCGTCTCCTTTCTGAGTGGTGTGACGGCTGCATGGTCCCATGGTGTTTATACTTGCGTACTATTGTACAGATGAACGTGGTACCTTCAGGCCTTTGGAAATGTCTCCCAAGGATGGACCAGACTTGTGGAGGTCTAAAAAAAAAAATCTGAGGTCTTGGCTGATATATTTAGACTTTCCCATGATGTCAATTAAAGAGGCACTGAGTTAAAAGGTAGGCCTTGAAATACATCCACAGGTGCACCTCCAATTGGCTCAAATTATGTCAATTAGACTATCAGAAGCTTTAAAGCCATGCCATAATTTTCTGGAATTTTCCAAGCTGTGTAAAGGCACAGTCAACTTAGTGTATGTAAACTTCTGACCCACTGGAATTGTGATACAGTGAATTATAAGTGAAATCATCTGTCTGTAAACAATTGTGTGACAAATGACTTGTGTCATGCACAAAGTAGATGTCCTAACCTACTTGTCAAAACTATAGTTTGTTAACAAGAAATGTGTGGAGTGGTTGAAAAACGAGTTTTAATGACTCACACAACGCAACATTTCCCCCCAGTTCATGTTGGTCTAATAGTTCCACAGCTTAAACTTCTTAACTTCTTAACTTAACTTAACTTCTTCTTCCGTTAACGGGATTGACTTGACAACAGCCAGTGAAACTGCAGGGCGCCAAATTCAAACAACAGAAATCTCATAATTAAAATTCCTCAACCATACAAGTATTTTACACCATTTTAAAGATAAACTTGTTGTAAATCCAGCTAGTGTCCAATTTCAAAAAAGCTTTACGACGAAAGCAAACCAAACGATTATGTTAGGTCATTACCTAGTCACAGAAAAACACAGCCATTTGTCCAGCCAAAGAGAGGAGTCACAAAAAGCAGAAATAGAGATAAAATTAATCACTAACCTTTGATGATCTTCATCAGATGACACTCATAGGACTTCATGTTCCACAATACATGTATGTTTTCTTTGATAAAGTTCATATTTATATCCAAAAATCTCAGTTTACATTGGTGCGTTATGTTCAGTAGTTCCAAAACATCCGGTGATTTTGCAGAGAGCCACATCAATTTACAGAAATACTCATAATAAACATTGATAAAAGATACAAGTATTATACATGGAACTTTAGATAAACTTCTCCTTAATGCAACCGCTGTGTCAGGTTTCAAAAACTTTACGGAAAAAAGCACACCATGCTATAATCTGAGTACAGCGCTCAGAGCCAAAACAAGCCTTACAGATATCCGCCATGTAGTGGAGTCAACAGAAGTCAGAAATAGTATTATAAATATTCACTTACCTTTGGTGATCTTCATCAGAATGCACTTCCAGGAATCACAGTTCGACAATAAATGTTTGTTTTGTTCGATAACGTCCATAATTTATGTCCAAATACCTCCTTTTTGTTCGCGCTTTCAGTTCACGAATCCAAATTGATGACGCGCAGGTCAGACGAAAAGTAAAAAAATTCCATTAAAGTTCGTAGAAACATGTCAAACACTGTATAGAATCAATCTTTAGGATGTTTTTAACATAAATCTTCAATAATGTTTCAACACCTGACTCAAAGAGCTCTCCTTCCCTCATTCTTCACAATAGAAGCATCAAACAAGGTTCTAAAGACTGTTGGCATCTAGTGGAAGCCGTATGAAGTACAATATGACCCCAAAGACACTGTATATTAGATAGGCAAACCTACAAACCTCAGATTTCCCACTTCCTGGTTGGATTTTTTCTCAGGTTTTTGCCTGCCGTATGAGTTCTGTTATACTCACAGACATCATTCAAACAGTTTTAGTAACTTCAGAGTGTTTTCTATCCAAATCTACTAATAATATGCATATCTTAGCGTCTGGGACTGAGTAGCAGGCAGTTTACTTTGGGCACCTTATTCATCCAAGCTACTCAATACTGCCCCCAGCCATAATTAATAAGAAATTTGTGGAGTGGTTGAAAAAGTAGTTTTAATGACTCCCACCAAAGTGTATGTAAACTTCTGACTTCAACTGTAGCTCTGAATCCATATTATGGCAGAGGTTGAAAAGCCATAGCACATACGTTTTTTCAACAACAGGTTACGGTCACCTAATTATCCCCAGCTTACAATTGGCTCATTCATCCCCCTCCTCTCCCCTGTAACTATTCCCCAGGTCATTGCTGTAAATGAGAACGTGTTTTTAGTCAACTTACCTGGTAAAATAACGGATAAATAAATAAATAAAATATATAAAAACATGTTTTAAAAAAGGTCAATAATTTCAAAGGCTGCACTGAAATCTAACAGTACAGCTCCACAATCTTCTTACTATTGATTTCTTTCAACCAATCATCAGTCATTTGTGTCAGTGCAGTTCATGTTGAGTGCTCTTCTCTATAAGCATGCTGAAAGTCTGTTGTTAATTTGTTTACAGAGAAATAGCATTGTATTTGGTCAAACACCATTTTTTCCCAACAGTTTGCTAAGAGCTGGCAGCAAGCTGATAGGTCTGCTGTTAGAACCAGTAAAGGTTGCTTTACCACTCTTGGGTAGTGGAATGACGTTGTCTTCCCGCCAGGCCTGAGGACAAAGACTTTCCTCTAGGTTCAGATAAAAAATAGGAGAGATAGGAGTGGCTATAGAGTCAGCTACCATCCTCAGTAGCTTTCCATCTAAGTTGTCAATGGCAGGAGGTTTGTCATTATTGATCGATAACAAAGATTTTTTCCACATCTCCTAAACTAACCTTACAAAATTCAAACTTCCCCTGCTTTTCTTTCATTGTGAGGTTTTTATGCATGAATACAATTACATACTGTTCGTTGTTGGCATTTCTTGCCTAAGTTTGCCCACATTGCCAATGAAATAATCATTAAAATAGTTGGCAACATCAAATGGTTTTGTGATGAATAAGCCATCTGATTCGATGAAAGATGGAGTTGAATTTGTCTTTCTGCCCATAATTCCAGTTAAAGTACTTTATATCATTGATCTTGGCTTCATAATAAAGTTTCTTATTCTCTTTGTTGAGTTTAGACACATGATTTCTCAGTTTGCAGTAAGTCAGCCAGTCAGATGTGCAGCCAGACTTTTGCCCCAATCTCTTTACACGATACAGTTTTTTTTCAGTTCCCCCTCAATCCATGGAGTCTTAACAGTTCCTCCTCAATCCATAGAGCCTTAACAGTTCCTCCTCGATCCATAGAGCCTTAACAGTTCCTCCTCAATCCATGGAGTCTTAACAGTTCTTAACAGTTCCTCCTCAATCCATAGAGCCTTAACAGTTCCTCCTCAATCCATGGAGTCTTAACAGTTCCTCCTCAATCCATGGAGTCTTAACAGTTCCTCCTCAATCCATGGAGTCTTAACAGTTCCTCCTCAATCCATGGAGTCTTAACAGTTCCTCCTCAATCCATGGAGTCTTAACAGTTCCTCCTCAATCCATGGAGTCTTAACAGTTCCTCCTCAATCCATGGAGTCTTAACAGTTCCTCCTCAATCCATGGAGTCTTAACAGTTCCTCCTCAATCCATAGAGCCTTAACAGTTCCTCCTCAATCCATGGAGCCTTAACAGTTCCTCCTCGATCCATGGAGCCTTAACAGTTCCTCCTCGATCCATGGAGTCTTAACAGTTCCTCCTCAATCCATGGAGTCTTAACAGTTCCAACAGTCAGTTTCTTAACAGGTGCATGTTTCGCAATAATCGGAAGAAGCATTTTCATAAATTCATCAACTGCACCGTGTCAGAGATTGTTTGTTTTGTATGTTTGTGTGTTATGTATTGGTGCATGACGGGTCCTTGTACCCACTTTTATTTATTATGTAATATTTATTTATTATGGTTATTATTTATTATGGTTTTGGAGTTATATTAAGTCTATTAAACTATGCCATTTATACCAAGTTCGATTCTCCTGCGCCTAACTTCCCTGCCACCTACACACACGACATTACACAGCGTCTGGATGCTCCTCATTAATCACATCAGACCAACACATATTTTTAACATCATTCACATAAGAGTCACAGCAAAAACATTTTGTATGATCTCTTATACACTATTCTTTAAGGCCCAGCTGTTGGAACTTTGGCTTTCCTGGATATAGCCACTATATTGTGATCACTACATCCAATGGGTATGGATACAGCTTTAGAACAAAGCTCTACAGATTTAGCAAAGATGTGATCGATACATGTGGATGATCTTGTTCCTGTAGTGTTTGTTAAACACCCTGGTAGGTTGATTAATAACCTGAACCAGATTAGAGGAACTGGTTACAGTGAGAAGCTTCCTCTTGTTAAACACCCTGGTAGGTTGATTAATAACCTGAACCAGATTACAGGCTCTGGTTACAGTGAGAAGCTTCCTCTTGTAAAACACCCTGGTAGGTTGATTAATAACCTGAACCAGATTACAGGCACTGGTTACAGTGAGAAGCTTCCTCTTGTTAAACATTCTGGTAGGTTGATTATTAACCTGAATCAGATTACAGGCACTGGTTACAGTGAGAAGCTCCTCTTGAGCGGACAGCTTGATGAAAACCAGTCAATATTCAGGTCCCCAAGAAAGTAGACCTCTGTGTTTACATCACATACACTATCAAGTATTTCACACATATTATTTAGATACTGACTGTTAGCACTTGGTGGCCTATATCAACACCCCAAAAGAAAAGGCTTTAGATGTACCAGGTGAACCTGCAACCACAACACTTCAATAACACATAAGATCTTCTCTAAGCATTACAGGGATATGGCTCTGAATATATACAGCAACTCCTCCCCCATAAGCATTCCTGTCTCTTCTATAGATGCTATATCCTTGTATTGCTACTGCTGTATCATCAAATGAATTATCTAAGTGACTCTCAGAAATGGCTGATATATATGAATGCTATCTGATGTTTGCAAATTATTGATTTCATGAACCTTATGTCTAAGGCTAAATATGTTTGTCAAGTATACTCCCTCTCCGGCCTCTAGGTCATCAGCCTGCTGATCATCTCGCACACCTGTCACCTGCGCCTCATGACACTCACCTGGACCCCATCACCTCCTTGAGTGTCTTCCCTGTATCTGTCCCTCACCTGGACTCCATCACCTCCTTGATTATCTTCCCTGTATCTGTCCCTCACCTGGACTCCGTCACCTCCTTGAGTATCTTCCCTGTATCTGTCTCTCCCCTGGACTCCATCACCTCCTTGATTATCTCCCCTGTATCTGTCCCTCACCTGGACTCCGTCACCTCCTTGATTATCTTCCCTGTATCTGTCCCTCACCTGGACTCCGTCACCTCCTTGAGTATCTTCCCTGTATCTGTCCCTCACCTGGACTCCATCACCTCCATGATTATCTTCCCTGTATCTGTCCCTCACCTGGACTCCATCACCTCCTTGATTATCTTCCCTGTATCTGTCTCTCACCTCGACTCCATCACTTCCTTGATTATCTTCCCTGTATCTGTCCCTCACCTGGACTCCATCACCTCCTTGATTATCTTCCCTGTATCTGTCCCTCACCTGGACTCCGTCACCTCCTTGAGTATCTTCCCTGTATCTGTCCCTCACCTGGACTCCATCACCTCCCCGTATCTGTCCCTCACCTGGACTCCGTCACCTCCTTGAGTATCTTCCCTGTATCTGTCCCTCACCTGGACTCCATCACCTCCCCGTATCTGTCCCTCACCTGGACTCCGTCACCTCCTTGATTATCTTCCCTGTATCTGTCTCTCACCTGGACTCCATCACCTCCTTGATTATCTTCCCTGTATCTGTCCCTCACCTGGACTCCGTCACCTCCTTGATTATCTTCCCTGTATCTGTCCCTCACATGGACTCCATCACCTCCTTGAGTATCTTCCCTGTATCTGTCCCTCACCTGGACTCCATCACCTCCTTGAGTATCTTCCCTGTATCTGTCCCTCACCTGGACTCCATCACCTCCTTGAGTATCTTCCCTATAGCTGTCACTCCCCTTGGTTCTTTCCTCAGGTGTTATTGACTCTGTTTTCATGTCGGTGTGTTGTTTGTGTTTCATGTTAATTGTTTCTTTTATTTATTAAAACATTCCCTGAACCTTCTTCCTGACTCTCAGAGCACTCGTTATAGAATGACGCCTTACCAAAGGGAAGCATCAGGGAATGCTTTTTTTGTTTTGGTGGGAATGACGTCGGGTCTGGGAGCCGCTACAGGCTCTCATGCCTCAGACAGATCGCCAGGCTCCCCTGCTTCCTCCGGCTCATCAGGCTCTCATGCCTCAGACAGATCGCCAGGCTCCCCTGCTTCCTCCGGCTCATCAGGCTCTCATGCCTCAGACAGATCGCCAGGCTCCCCTGCTTCCTCCGGCTCATCAGGCTCTCATGCCTCAGACAGATCGCCAGGCTCCCCTGCTTCCTCCGGCTCATCAGGCTCTCATGCCTCAGACAGATCGCCAGGCTCCCCTGCTTCCTCCGGCTCATCAGGCTCTCATGCCTCAGACAGATCGCCAGGCTCCCCTGCTTCCTCCGGCTCATCAGGCTCTCATGCCTCAGACAGATCGCCAGGCTCCCCTGCTTCCTCCGGCTCATCAGGCTCTCATGCCTCAGACAGATCGCCAGGCTCCCCTGCTTCCTCCGGCTCATCAGGCTCTCATGCCTCAGACAGATCGCCAGGCTCCCCTGCTTCCTCCGGCTCATCAGGCTCTCATGCCTCAGACAGATCGCCAGGCTCCCCTGCTTCCTCCGGCTCATCAGGCTCTCATGCCTCAGACAGATCGCCAGGCTCCCCTGCTTCCTCCGGCTCATCAGGCTCTCATGCCTCAGCCAAACGACAGGTTCCCGCGCATCAGCAGGGGTGACCGGTCCGCTCCTGATCCCCGGGATCGTCCTTTTGGTTGGCGTCCTGTGGCTGGAGCCACACGTCTGAGAGAGGGTACTGTCACTGTGCTCCCTCTCTGGCCTCTAGGTCACCAGGCTGCTCGTTATGGCGTACACCTGCGCGTCATCAGACTCACATGGACTCCATCACTTCCCTGATTACCTTCCCTGTATATGTCACTCCCTTTGTTTCCTACCCTATATATGTCATTCCCTTGGGTTCCTTCCCTATATATGTCACCCCCTTGGGTTCCTTCCCTATATATGTCACTCCCTTGGGTTCCCTCCCTATATATGTCACTCCTTTTGGTTCCTTCCCTATATATGTCACTCCTTTTGGTTCCTTCCCTATATATGTCACTCCCTTTGGTTCCTTCCCTATATATGTCACTCCCTTTGGTTCCTTCTCTATATATGTTACTCCCTTTGGTTCCTTCCCTATATATGTCACTCCCTTTAGTTCCTTCCCTATATATGTCACTCCCTTTGGTTCCTTCTCTATATATGTCACTCCCTTTGGTTCCTTCCCTATATATGTCACTCCCTTTGGTTCCTTCCCTATATACGTCCCTCCCTTTGGTTCCTTTCCTATATGTGTCACTCCCTTTGGTTCCTTCCCTATATGTGTCACTCCCTTTGGTACCTTCCCTATATATGTCACTCCCTTTGGTTCCTTCCCTATATGTGTCACCCCCTTTGGTTCCTTCCCTATATATGTCACTCCCTTTGGATGCTTCTCTATATATGTCAATCCCTTTGGATGCTTCCCTGTATATGTCACTCCCTTTGGTTCCTTCTCTATATGTGTCACTCCCTTTGGTTCCTTCTCTATATATGTCACTCCCTTTGGATCCTTCCCTATATATGTCACTCCCTTTGGTTCCTTCTCTATATATGTCATTCCCTTTGTTTCCTTCCCTATATATGTCACTCCCTTTGTTTCCTTCCCTATATATGTCACTCCCTTTGGTTCCTTCCCTATATATGTCACTCCCTTTGTTTCCTTCCCCAGGCATTATTTTTTCTGTTCCTGTGTCAGTTCTGTGTCTTATTTTTGTTTTATGTTGTGTTTATTTATTAAAACACTCCCTGAACTTTCTTCCTGACTCTCAACGCACGTCGTTACAATATTAATATGGGCTATTTTCATCCCTTTCCTGGGTAGCTTATCAGAGATAGACATACTACTGAAAAGAGCAAGCAAAGCAAGTCCATTAATCAGTGTGTGTGCTGCGGGGTTGAAGCTATGAACCAATAGGCTTGGCTCTCTCATCCCTTTCAGGCTTCTGGGAGGGAGGGTGGACAATGAGCCTGTCATAGCAGATGTAAGCAATGTTCCCACGAGCTCTGGCTGCTTTCATGGCTGGGATCAGATCTTTCCTCTTCTGGCGCACAGCTTCAGGATAGTCCGTGTTGAGGAAGAAAGTTCTTGGCTCTTTCCAGAACAGCTAACTTGTCATTGAACCTCAGGAACTTGACCACTATCGGCCTGGGCCTGTCACCTGGGCCTGTCACCTGGGCCTGTCACCTGGGCCTGTCACCTGGGCCTGTCACCTGGGCCTGTCACCTGGGCCTGTCACCTTGGCCGGTGGTGGGTTTTCCAGTCCTGTGGGCGCGCTCCACCTCAATCTTCCATTGGTCCATATTCAATTACTCAGAGATCATTTCCCTCACTTTGTCCTCAGACTCCACCCAGGTCTCACGTGGAGATTCTGCAGTTCCGTCCACAACCATAGTGTTTTGCCTTGATTGTCCCTCGAGTCTGATTTATCTGTCATTGTAATCATGAGTTCACACACAGAACTGATGTCCTCTCTCAATGACTTACTGATTGCTGTCAGCTTGCCGTTCTCCTGTTTCAACTCATCGAGCTGAACCTGGGAGAACTGCAAACTGTTCTTTTATCAGACTGAGAGAGATCACTGTGGTCAGACTGAGAGACAAGACCATGGTCAGACAGAGAGACATGACTATGGTCAGACTGAGAGACATGACTATGGTCAGACTGAGAGACATGACTATGGTCAGACTGAGAGAGATGCCCATGGTCAGACTGAGAGACATGACTATGGTCAGACTGAGAGACATGACCATGGTCAGACTGAGAGACATGACAATGGTCAGACTGAGAGACATGCCCATGGTCAGACTGAGAGACATCACCATGGTCAGACTGAGAGACATGCCCATGGTCAGACTGAGAGACATCACCATGGTCAGACTGAGAGACATGCCCATGGTCAGACTGAGTGACATGACAATAGTCGGACTGAGAGACATGACAATGGTCAGACTGAGAGACATGCCCATGGTCAGACTGAGAGACATGCCCATGGTCAGACTGAGTGGCTCTAATAAATCTTTAAGATTACGAGACCAAAACAAGTCAGAAAAGAAGAACATTGTGAACACTGGTTACTGTGATACTGTGTGATACTGTCTGTGCTTTGCTTTCGGGTTGTGCCATTCGTTTAAAAAGACAACAATGGTGCTTAGTAAAAAGTCTACAATTCTGTTATGTCTGGTGTCAATGTCTGAGGATTAGGGCTCAAAAGGCCACAATAACACTCAATATTTTGTATTTTTTATTTTTAACCACAAACGTTTTGATTTTCTTCCTGAAACTTCATCATTTCCTCTCAACCACATCCTCCTCCCATAGTACCACGGGAGTATTCAACCGGTGGTCACTCTTTAATTGTCCAAGTCAAATCTCCACGCCATATCATATTACTGTTCCAATCGTCTGATGTGATGTTGCTTACCTTCGACCGCTCGTTTAAAGAACACTTTGCAGCTTCCACACGTGAGCACCCCGTAGTGACACCCTGATGCCTCATCCCCACAGATCATACATAGTCTCTGGGGTGGAACACTGCAAAAACCAGGGAATAGACACAAATGAGCCATTGCGATATTTACACTGACAACATTGGCACACTGATATCACAGCGAATGGAGGCGAACGGAGAAATAATAAAACAAGCTCATCAAATCAAATCAAATCAGATTCATTTTGGGCAACAAAATTATAAATAAATAAATAAATTATAATAAATATTAATAATAAATAATAAATAAACAAATAAAAAGTGAATGCATGAATATAAAAACAGTAATTTAAATGAACTCAAAGATGCTGAGACTTTTACACTGGTTACGGTTTAAATAATGCTTTAATCTTACCCGCCATATCCTGTATAGGTCGGGGACCTCTGGAGCAGGGCTGAGGTGTGAATTCCATCCGGGGAGGAGTAGCCATGGTGTGGGTACTGGTCCTCGGAGACCCCGCTGGACTGGCACCAGAACGGGGAATGAGTAGGAGAGGTCTGAATGGACCATCTAGGCATTTCACTCTTATAAATCATCAAATGCTGCTGTGGACCCTGTCCGTTACTGCTCATTACATCAAAACTCAGCATGCCCTTACCGGGATGAGTAGGAAAGGGAACACCCGGCGAGTCTGTACGGACCTGGGGAACCGTCGACATCTGGTCGTTCTGATTCAAGTCGACTAGAAAGTTCGGAGAACAGTCCAATAGTACTTGTTGGTGCTGTTGTCCAGGCGCGGAGGTGGGGAAAGACGAATCATCCATAAAACCTATCTGGTGTTGTTTCCTCTCGCTGTCGTAACAGGTCTCGAGGGTAGGGATGTTGGCCGTTAGTTCAAAATCGGGACACGGTGTTTCCGTGATTAGCGACGGCTCCTTCTCATCTTTGATGATCCTACGAGCCCCGGTGGCTGTGGTTGAACAGGGTGTCGATATCATGTTCGTAGCCGCTCTCTGCAAACTTTCACGAGTTACTGTAGGGGCCGGCTGCTGTAACATGGACTCCTTCACTCCCTCTGTGCCACGCATCTCCGTCCAGCGCACAGGGTCAGAGCGGTCATAAAAAGCTTTATTGATAAGTGAGGCGTTATCTCTGACAGTACAGTCTTTGAACATGGCACCGTTGTCGCTCGAGCAAGGAGACGCGGCAGCGCACAAAGTGGCAACGTTTCCAAAACTACGCACTACGGAGGACGTGCAGACTCGAGACTGTAGCTCCTCGGAGAATTTCCGAGGCTGTCCTAATCCTACATCTGCACACTTCTCCATCAAATAACTTACTCTTTTACCGGAGTCTGTGACGTCTGAGCTCAATGTGTTCGCTGTGTCCATCCTGTCTGTTGTGTGTTTATTTTCCATTCTGTTTGTCAAAGCTACAAAAATCACGACTGCACAGTCGGTCAGAGCGCCTGTCAGTCGGTGAGGAGACTAGAGTGGGTGGTGTCTCTTGGTGCAAAGAAAGACCTTCCCAAAATGCTTTTCCGCGTTGTGACAGGCTGTGCCTGTAGTGTTCGATCCGTTCAGATATGAGCATATGCTTTGCTTGTGCAGCTACCACTGGCTTGCTGTGTGTATATATAGAGGATTCCAATGGTACAACCCATAGGTCTATGGCTCAATCAATGTTTAAAAGGGGTTTTAAAGTCCAAAACACACCGGCAATGCGGTAGAACTCATTAGGTTATTGACTGGCATGATAATGGTCATTGAATTTGACGAGACATTTACGAACACATTTGGGACCAGACTACACGGGATGGTTAGCAGCAACAGATGATGTGCAATAATGATGATATCTCCATTTCCTTTTTCAATAATCAAGTGGTTGGCCAGGGTAAAGAGGGTAGCATGAGAGAGAGAAAGAGAGAGAGAAAGAGAGCTCAGCCAAGGATAACAGGGTAGCATGAGTTCATTGAATGGCAAAATTATGCCTTGTGGCACTTCACAGACTATCGATGGTTCGTGATTAAAACACACAGTTACACACCTCTATTTCTGTGGTAAAACTGAAAATGCTTAAGGGCAAATAGGGGCAGCTCTTGCCCTTCAAGTTAAAAAAATAAAAACATTTAAAAAATAGGATCAAATTACCTTTTGATGCTGAGTTGTAATGATATCACAGTCGTAACACATTACTTTAATCAACTTTCTTTGGGGAATTTGTATTTGTATAAACCAGCAAAGTAGCCCATGTTCTTTATTTAAGTTCCTGTAATGAGAATTTATGAGGGCTGGTGTTTGCCTATACTGTATCTAGGAGACAGGCTGAGAGCAAGAGGGGGGGAAACCCTCGACATTTTCCACTCAGAGACATTATCTAATCTGAGGTTTTAATATAACCAGGGAGGACAGAGACATTCTCTAATCTGAGGTTTTAATATAACCAGGGAGGACAGAGACATCCTCTAATCTGAGGTTTTAATATAACCAGGGAGGACAGAGACATTATCTAATCTGAGGTTTTAATATAACCAGGGAGGACAGAGACATCCTCTAATCTGAGGTTTTAATATTACCAGGGAGAACAGAGACTACTAAAGCCTTGGCAGAGCTTCAATTCAGATTCACATAGATGGTTTAGAGTATTATTCAAATAAAAAGTTAAGTAATTTGTCTTTCAGATCAACTTGTATGACTCTCCACTAGCCTACTGTACAAAAAAACAACATCTCAAAAAAGGATATCTTGACTTTTTATGATGATATATTATAATATCTCTTTAAGCAACATCTGCTGTTCAGGGTTGGAGAAGATTGCTTTGTAAGATGTATTCCGCTGTTGCCTTTGTATAGCGTGAAACCCCCTGTTGGTTTTGCCATGTCAATGGCTCTATCTGTGTGGCTGTGAGCCGGTGAGTCCGACTCTCTTTGTATCCATGCTGATTGTGGTTCTGATGGGAAGAGAGCTCAGTGCGTCACAGGGTTGCAACTTTCTCTGGTGACAGGAGGGTCATGACCCCCAACGTTCTGAAAATGTTCATTTTCGTCTCCCCCAGTTTTATCATTGCACTGTGTTACAAAAAGAGGCATCTGTATGCTTCAGGACCATGCAAACACCACATAGCAGGCTGTGTGAAGGCAACGCTTCTGAAATGCTAGCTGGACCGGCAAGGGAGAGCAACGGAGGCAGCTGCTGTCAGCGTGTATGTGTTTCACTCTTTGACCGAGTTGTAAAAGCAAGCAGAGCAGAAACTAGCTACTCTTTAGTTGACTGTTGTAGCTGGCAAAGTAACTACTGTTTGACTTAACAGAAAAATATACTAATGTTTTTTCCGAGTGCTGAGCTAGTAGTGTAAGTGACATGCAACGTTGGCCAATGTTTCATCCCTTCTCAACTGAGGTGCATGAATTGGCTAGCTAACGTTAGTAGCTAGCTACCACAGCTAATTCAGCTCTAGCCATCTGTCAGATATGAGGTGGCTATTATTATAGCGCTACATTATCTAACAGCTGTTGATTGTATGGAAATGTTTTGTAGCTGTCACGGTCGTTGTAATTATGAGACCAAGGCGCAGCGTGGTATGCATACATTCTCTTTTACTGAATGAAACACGGTGGTGAATATTTCAGTACGTTAATAATGTAAGTGAATGATACAAAGTTCCATATTGAGTTGATGGGTAGACCTACAGTAGTTACAGGACAGAAGCTTCTTATGGCTGCAAGGGGCAGTATTGAGTAGCCAGTTAAATCGTGCCCATTTCAAACGGCCTCGTACTCAATTCTTGCTCGTACAATATGCATATTATTATTGCTATTGGATAGAAAACACTCTCTAGTTTCTAAAACCGTTTGAATTATTTCTCTGAGTGAAACAGAAGTCATTATGCAGCACACTTCCTGACCAGGAAGTGGAATGTCAGAAATCGATGCTCTGTTCAACTGCATGCCTATATATGGGCAATGAACGTAAGAGTCTACGTACACTTCATACACCTTCCCCTGGTTGTCAAGAGGCGGTGAGAGATGTTTTTTTGTGTTTGTCTTGGTCTGAGGTGGAATTAAAGCTCTTTGTTTGATGTGACCGTCCATTTCCTGTTTCTGGAGCACGTGAAAGAGGACATGAATTTGCCTTCTGTTTTGCTCTCGTTATGGACGACTAACATCTCCGTCTTACATTTTATTTGATACATGTGACCATATCATCGTAACGTATGTTTTTTCAATATAGTTTAATCAGATTATTTATTTTTTTTCGGGAGTTTTGCCGTGTTCCGTTCTCTGACTTTGTTGACGTTGGAGTGATCCGTGCCACTTGGCAAGTGCCCATGCTAAATGAAGAGGGATATTTGCCGTTCCAGATCAAAACAACGACTGTTCTGGACAAAGGACACCTTGTCCAACATTCTGACGGAAGATCACCAAAAGTAAGAAACATTTTATGATGCTATTTCTAATATCTGTCGTGCATGTGAACTGGTCGTGGGCGCCCACGTGTTTCTGGCTATTGTGCTAAGCTAATATAACGCAACATTTTGTTTTCGCTGTAAAACACTTAATAAATCGGAAATATTGTCTGGCATCACAAGATGCCTGTCTTTCATTTGCTGTACACTATGTATTTTTCAGAAATGTTTTATGATGAGTAATTAGGTATTTGACGTTGGTGTCTGTAAATATTATGGCTGCTTTCGGTGCAATTTCTGAATGTAGCTGCAATGTAAACTATGATTTATACCTGAAATATGCACATTTTTCGAAAAAAAACATATGCTATACAATAAATATGTTATCAGACTGTCCTCTGATGAGGTTGTTTCTTGGCTATTTATGTCTTTATTTGGCCGAATTTGTGATAGCTACTGATGGAGTCAAAAACTGATGGAGTAATAAAAGTGGAGTCTTTTGCTAACGTGGTTAGCTAATAGATTTACATATTTTGTCTTCCCTGTAAAACATTTAAAAAATCGGACATGTTGGCTGGATTCACGAGATGTGTACCTTTCATATGCTGTATTGGACTTGTTAATGTGTGAAAGTTAAATATTTAAAAAAATATCTTTTGAATTTCGCGCCCTGCACTTGAAGTGGCTGTTGTCATAAATGTACCGACGTCGGGCTTGCACGCCAAACAGGTTAAGCTTAAAGGTACGGTCTGGAATCTGTGAATAATGGTAATTTAAATTATTGAACCGTTGATTCTCTTCTTAGATAATATTATGTATAAATGTACACCAAGGTAATTATTTGTCATGCCTCATCTTAGCAAGATCAGACAGTGACAGGGGTCTCAGCAGGGTCAGGCAGTGAGGGAAGACCAGTCTGTGACAGAGTTTCTCTGTGCAGGAAACACTGGACAAGCCAGATGCTTCAAAGATTGAAACAATTCTAAGGCAGTCTGTCACGTCTATTCCTGCTCCTTCCCTCCGGCGCACTACGTCGCCAGAATACTAACCACCGGTCCTGAGATTCATCATTACGCACACCTGGCATCCTTCATTACGAGGACCTGGCATCCTTCATTACGCGGACCTGGCATCCTTCATTACGCCCACCTGGCATCCTTCATTACGAGGACCTGGCATGCTTCATTACGCACACTTGGCATCCTTCAGTAAGCACACCTGGCATCCTTCATTACGTTCACCTGGCATCCTTCATTACGCGGACCTGGCATCCTTCATTATGCCAACCTGGCATCCTTCATTACGAGGACCTGGCATGCTTCATTACGCACACCTGGTATCATTCAGTAAGTACACCTGGCATCCTTCATTACGCGCACCTGGCATCCTTCATTACACGCACCTGCCATCCTTCATTACGTACACCTGGCATCCTTCATTACGCGGACCTGGCATCCTTCATTATGAACACCTGGCATCCTTCATTACGAGGACCTGGCAACCTTCATTACGAGGACCTGGCATCCTTCATTACGAGGACCTGGCATCCTTCATTACGTCACCTGGCATCCTTCATTACGCACACCTGGCATCCTTCATTACATGCACCTGGCATCCTTCATTACGCACACCTGGCATCCTTCATTACGCGGACCTGGCATCCTTCATTATGACCACCTGGCATCCTTCATTACGCACACCTGGCATCCTTCATTACGCACACCTGGCATCCTTCATTACGTCACCTGGCATCCTTCATTACGCACACCTGGCATCCTTCATTACATGCACCTGGCATCCTTCATTACGCACACCTGGCATCCTTCATTACGCGGACCTGGCATCCTTCATTACACGCAGCTGCAGATCATCATGATTCACACCTGGACTCCATTACCTTCCTCATTCCCCCCCCCCCCCCTGTATATCCCTCCCTTATGTTCATTCCTCAGTTGGTATTGTTTCCGGTTTTCATGCTATCTCACCACATTTACGCTGTTCATTCCTCAGTCGGTATTGTTTCCTGTTTTCATGCTATCTCACCACTGTCACTGTCTTGTTTCATGTTTGTTGTTTTATTAAACATTTCACCTGCACCTGTTACTTGACTCACAGCGTCATCGTTACACATTCTGACAAACCTCCAAAGTTGATTTCCAAACAGGATGCATGTTTTGGAAAAAATGTATTCTGTACAGGCTTCCTTGTTTTCACTCTGTCAATTAGGTTAGTATTGTGGAGTAACTACGATGTTGTTGATCCATCCTCAGTTTTCTTCTATCACAGCCATTCAACTCTGTTATTGTTTAAAGTCACCATTATCAGCATGGTGAAATCCCTGAGCGGTTTCCTTCCTCTCCGGCAACTGAGTTATGAAGGACGCCTGTATCTTTGTAGTGACTGGGTGTATTGATACACCATCCAGAGTGTAATTATTAACTTCACCATGATCAAAGAGACATTCAGTGTCTGTTTATTTATTTTTACACATCTACCACTATGTGATCTTCTTTGTGAGGCGTTGGAAAACCTCCCTGGTCTTTGTGGTTGAATCTGTGTTTGAAATTCACTGCTCGACTGAGGGACCTGACAGATAATGGTATGTGTTGGATACAGAGATGAGGTAGTCATTGAAAAATAATTTTAAGCAATATTATTTTACAGAGAGTGAGTCCATGCAACTTAGGATGTGACTTGTTAATCACATTTCTACTCCTGAACTCATTTAGACTTGCTATAACAATCAGATTGGATACTTATGACCTCAAGACATTTCAGCTTGTAATTTTTGATTATTTGTAAACATTTTGAACACAATATCCACTTTGACATTATGGGATATGGTGTTTTAGGTCAGTGACAAAAAAAATTAAGTCAAGGGGTGTGAATACTTTCTGAAGTTGCTGTCAAAAACTCCAAACTCCACACAGTTGTCAACTGACTAGTTGGATATTAATTTCCTACTGAGCAAACAAGTTCTGTACTTACAGTAGTCATATACATTCGTTTTTATCCGTTTTTTTGCTTTGGCAGACCTTTGTCGGTAAAACTTGGTCAAATGGTTTTGTGTCCTACATGTAACTCTGTTTGCCCTGAAAAGAAAATGGTAAAACACTTCATTGTGAAGCTAAATACACTGAATGTATTGTGACATATTTTTGTAAAATGTATTTTAATGTTATTATATATTAAGGTAATTATATATTATATAAATTACTGCCTTCATTTTTGCTGGTCCCCAGGAAGAGTAGCTGCTGCCTTGGCAGGAACTAATCGGGATCCATAATAAACCCCAGGAAGAGTAGCTGCTGCCTTGGCAGGAACTAATGGGGATCTATAATAAACCCCAGGAAGAGTAGCTGCTGCCTTGGCAGGAACTAATGGGGATCCATAATAAACCCCAGGAAGAGTAGCTGCTGCCTTGGCAGGAACTAATGGGGATCCATAATAAACCCCAGGAAGAGTAGCTGCTGCCTTGGCAGGAACTAATGGGGATCCATAATAAACCCCAGGAAGAGTAGCTGCTGCCTTGGCAGGAACTAATGGGGATCCATAATAAACCCCAGGAAGAGTAGCTGCTGCCTTGGCAGGAACTAATGGGGATCCATAATAAACCCCAGGAAGAGTAGCTGCTGCCTTGGCAGGAACTAATGGGGATCCATAATAAACCCCAGGAAGAGTAGCTGCTGCCTTGGCAGGAACTAATGGGGATCCATAATAAACCCCAGGAAGAGTAGCTGCTGACTTGGCAGGAACTAATGGGGATCCATAATAAACCCCAGGAAGAGTAGCTGCTGCCTTGGCAGGAACTAATGGGGATCCATAATAAACCCGGGAAGAGTAGCTGCTGCCTTGGCAGGAACTAATGGGGATCCATAATAAACCCCAGGAAGAGTAGCTGCTGCCTTGGCAGGAACTAATGGGGATCCATAATAAACCCCAGGAAGAGTAGCTGCTGCCTTGGCAGGAACTAATGGGGATCCATAATAAACCCCAGGAAGAGTAGCTGCTGCCTTGGCAGGAACTAATGGGGATCCATAATAAACCCCAGGAAGAGTAGCTGCTGCCTTGGCAGGAACTAATGGGGATCCATAATAAAGCCCAGGAAGAGTAGCTGCTGCCTTGACAGAAACTAATGGGGATCCATAATAAACCCCAGGAAGAGTAGCTGCTGCCTTGGCAGGAACTAATGCGGATCCATAATAAACCCCAGGAAGAGTAGCTGCTGCCTTGGCAGGAACTAATGGGGATCCATAATAAACCCCAGGAAGAGTAGCTGCTGCCTTGGCAGGAACTAATGGGGATCCATAATAAACCCCAGGAAGAGTAGCTGCTGCCTTGGCAGGAACTAATGGGGATCCATAATAAACCCCAGGAAGAGTAGCTGCTGCCTTGGCAGGAACTAATGGGGATCCATAATAAACTCCAGGAAGAGTAGCTGCTGCCTTGACAGGAACTAATCGGGATCCATAATAAACCCCAGGAAGAGTAGCTGCTGCCATGGCAGGAACTAATGGGGATCCATAATAAACCCCAGGAAGAGTAGCTGCTGCCTTGGCAGGAACTAATGGGGATCCATAATAAACCCCAGGAAGAGTAGCTGCTGCCTTGGCAGGAACTAATGGGGATCCATAATAAATTCCAGGAAGAGTAGCTGCTGCCTTGACAGGAACTAATGGGGATCCATAATAAACCCCAGGAAGAGTAGCTGCTGCCTTGGCAGGAACTAATGGGGATCCATAATAAACCCCAGGAAGAGTAGCTGCTGCCTTGGCAGGAACTAATGGGGATCCATAATAAACCCCAGGAAGAGTAGCTGCTGCCTTGGCAGGAACTAATGGGGATCCATAATAAACCCCAGGAAGAGTAGCTGCTGCCTTGGCAGGAACTAATGGGGATCCATAATAAACCCCAGGAAGAGTAGCTGCTGCCTTGACAGAAACTAATGGGGATCCATAATAAACCCCAGGAAGAGTAGCTGCTGCCTTGGCAGGAACTAATGCGGATCCATAATAAACCCCAGGAAGAGTAGCTGCTGCCTTGGCAGGAACTAATGGGGATCCATAATAAACCCCAGGAAGAGTAGCTGCTGCCTTGGCAGGAACTAATGGGGATCCATAATAAACCCCAGGAAGAGTAGCTGCTGCCTTGGCAGGAACTAATGGGGATCCATAATAAACCCCAGGAAGAGTAGCTGCTGCCTTGGCAGGAACTAATGGGGATCCATAATAAACTCCAGGAAGAGTAGCTGCTGCCTTGACAGGAACTAATGGGGATCCATAATAAACCCCAGGAAGAGTAGCTGCTGCCATGGCAGGAACTAATGGGGATCCATAATAAACCCCAGGAAGAGTAGCTGCTGCCTTGGCAGGAACTAATGGGGATCCATAATAAACCCCAGGAAGAGTAGCTGCTGCCTTGGCAGGAACTAATGGGGATCCATAATAAATTCCAGGAAGAGTAGCTGCTGCCTTGACAGGAACTAATGGGGATCCATAATAAACCCCAGGAAGAGTAGCTGCTGCCTTGGCAGGAACTAATGGGGATCCATAATAAACCCCAGGAAGAGTAGCTGCTGCCTTGGCAGGAACTAATGGGGATCCATAATAAACCCCAGGAAGAGTAGCTGCTGCCTTGGCAGGAACTAATGGGGATCCATAATAAACCCCAGGAAGAGTAGCTGCTGCCTTGGCAGGAACTAATGGGGATCCATAATAAACCCCAGGAAGAGTAGCTGCTGCCTTGACAGAAACTAATGGGGATCCATAATAAACCCCAGGAAGAGTAGCTGCTGCCTTGGCAGGAACTAATGCGGATCCATAATAAACCCCAGGAAGAGTAGCTGCTGCCTTGGCAGGAACTAATGGGGATCCATAATAAACCCCAGGAAGAGTAGCTGCTGCCTTGGCAGGAACTAATGGGGATCCATAATAAACCCCAGGAAGAGTAGCTGCTGCCTTGGCAGGAACTAATGGGGATCCATAATAAACCCCAGGAAGAGTAGCTGCTGCCTTGGCAGGAACTAATGGGGATCCATAATAAACTCCAGGAAGAGTAGCTGCTGCCTTGACAGGAACTAATGGGGATCCATAATAAACCCCAGGAAGAGTAGCTGCTGCCATGGCAGGAACTAATGGGGATCCATAATAAACCCCAGGAAGAGTAGCTGCTGCCTTGGCAGGAACTAATGGGGATCCATAATAAACCCCAGGAAGAGTAGCTGCTGCCTTGGCAGGAACTAATGGGGATCCATAATAAATTCCAGGAAGAGTAGCTGCTGCCTTGACAGGAACTAATGGGGATCCATAATAATCCCCAGGAAGAGTAGCTGCTGCCTTGGCAGGAACTAACGGGGATCCATAATAAACCCTAGGAAGAGTAGCTTGGCATTAACTATTGGGGATCCATAATAAACCACAGGAAGAGTAGCTGCTGCCTGGGGAGGAATTCGTGGGTTCCTGTTAGTTCCTGCCAAGGCAGCAGTCTTCTTGGGGTTCAGCAACATGAAGGCAGCATATACTGTATACAATTAAAAATATTACGACATTATTATTCATAACACTCCCAACACATTCGGTGTGTTCCTTCAGGCCACTATCACATATCTACAATACAACATCCACGTGTACGTGTGTGTAGAGTGCTTGTCTTATCATGTATATGTGTGTATGTGTCTTCACAGTCCCCACTCTTCCATAAAGTGTATTTTTTATCAGTTTAAAAACAAATCTGATTCTGCTGCTTCCATCAGTTACCTGATGTGGAATACAGTACTATCACAGTTCTATGTAGTACTGTGTGTCTCCTGCTACACCTGTAGATCTATGGTCTGGGCCTGACCAGGGAAAACCTCTGGGCCCTAATCATGACATAATCAAGTCATTACGAAACTCACTCTCTTTGCTTTAATGTGATCTTCCTGAATATTATTATGCTGTTATTATTTTGTCTGGGTTTTCAATTTTTTTGGGTGGTTTTCAACAACAGCAGATACTGGAAGTGGACTGTATGACTAGGAGAAAGGCTTATAATTATAAAAGTGAAGTTTGAATATTGTTGCTGTGGTGTTTGTGATGCGCCCACGGGCCTTGAGCCTATCTCCTGCGTCACGTTAGACCAATACTATCAGAACGGATAGTCACAGCAACTTACTGTTTATTAAAATGTTCTCGCATCAGAATTGTTCTCATTATGGGATGTATTATTCTTCCCCCTTAACGTTTTTCTTTGGAGAGATATCCGTCTCTGATAGGCGAATCCCGAGCTTTTAACGGTCGAGGTGACCAAAAGACGTTATTTTCTTCTCGTCTAGTAGCATGTTTTGGCACTGTACCTGGTTTCCATGGCAACCGGACTTCCATTTGATAACCATTCATGTGTTAGGGAGAACGGTGGTCCCAGGTTCACACCCCCACAATAAAGCTCCACATGTCATATCATGAATGAGTCCCAAATGGCACCCTATTCCCTATATAGTGCACTACTTTAGACCAGGGCCCGTAGCACCCTCTTCCCGGTATAGTGTACTACTTTTGACCAGGGCCCGTAGCACCCTCTTCCCTATATAGTGCACTACTTTTGTGCAATTTGGGACACAACCCTAAATATTTGCGTTTAGATAAAGTTATATTGAATTGATAAAAACACACCGACTGTATGTAAGAACAGTGTAATCCGGGAAGTCTATAAATATCACTGGAGCTTCCTGTGTCGGTGGGAGCTTGTATTAACATGCGGAAGTGTGTTCTTCCTTTTAAAATAGAAGACAAAATACCTCAAAGAAATTAGATATGGATCTACTTGTGCTTTCTTATGGTTGATCGAGTAATGATGCTTTATTGATGATTCATCTTTAGAACCAGAAGGACATCTATAGGTCAAACCATGATCACATGATATCTTGATGACCTCATCCCTTTGTTACAATGCACATTTCCCAATGTGATATAGTATTCTGTTCTACTCTATTTTATTGCGTTCTACTGTATTCTACTGTGTTCTACTGTATTCTACTGTGTTCTACTGTGTTCTACTGTATTCTACTGTATTCTACTGTATTCTACTGTATTCTAATGTGTTCTACTGTGTTCTACTGTGTTCTACTGTATTCTACTGTGTTTTACTGTGTTCTAATGTGTTCTACTGTGTTCTAGTCTATCCCATGTCTGTCTGTCCGTTACCTCTGTCACCAGCCAGCAACACTGCCTCTGTCTGCACCAAACACTACCTAGCGTCCTTTCTATCTGCACTAAA
>NW_026600215.1:327712-413018 GCF_029448725.1 Salvelinus fontinalis
CCTAGTCCTCCTCATCCCAGGTGTTGGCAGACTGATGTCCTAGTCCTCATCATCCCAGGTGTTGGCAGACTGATGTCCTAGTCCTCATCTCAGGTGTTGGCAGACTGATGTCCTAGTCCTCCTCATCTCTGGTGTTGGCAGACTGATGTCCTAGTCCTCCTCATCTCAGGTTTTGGCAGACTGATGTCCTAGTCCTCCTCATCTCAGGTGTTGGCAGACTGATGTCCTATTCCTCATCTCAGGTGTTGGCAGACTGATGTCCTAGTCCTCCTCATCCCAGGTGTTGGCAGACTGATGTCCTAGTCCTCATCATCCCAGGTGTTGGCAGACTGATGTCCTAGTCCTCCTCATCTCAGGTGTTGGCAGACTGATGTCCTAGTCCTCCTCATCCCAGGTGTTGGCAGACTGATGTCCTAGTCCTCCTCATCTCAGGTGTTGGCAGACTGATGTCCTAGTCCTCCTCATCTCTGGTGTTGGCAGACTGATGTCCTAGTGCTCATCATCCCAGGTGTTGGCAGACTGATGTCCTAGTCCTCATCATCCCAGGTGTTGGCAGACTGATGTCCTAGTCCTCCTCATCTCAGGTGTTGGCAGACTGATGTCCTAGTCCTCCTCATCCCAGGTGTTGGCAGACTGATGTCCTAGTCCTCCTTATCCCAGGTGTTGGCAGACTGATGTCCTAG
The DNA here is from genome assembly GCF_029448725.1 of Salvelinus fontinalis. Lineage (NCBI taxonomy): Eukaryota > Metazoa > Chordata > Actinopteri > Salmoniformes > Salmonidae > Salvelinus > Salvelinus fontinalis. The sequence continues at coordinate 328,396 of NW_026600215.1, forward strand.
TCCTCATCATCTCTGGTGTTGGCAGACTGATGTCCTAGTCCTCCTCATCCCAGGTGTTGGCAGACTGATGTCCTAGTCCTCATCATCTCAGGTGTTGGCAGACTGATGTCCTAGTCCTCCTCATCTCAGGTGTTGGCAGACTGATGTCCTAGACCTCCTCATCTCAGGTGTTGGCAGACTGATGTCCTAGTCCTCTTCATCTCAGGTGTTGGCAGACTGATGTCCTAGTCCTCCTCATCCCAGGTGTTGGCAGACTGATGTCCTAGTCCTCATCTCTGGTGTTGGCAGACTGATGTCCTAGTCCTCCTCATCCCAGGTGTTGCCAGACTGATGTCCTAGTCCTCATCTCTGGTGTTAGCAGACTGATGTCCTAGTCCTCCTCATCCCAGGTGTTGGCAGACTGATGTCCTAGTCCTCCTCATCTCAGGTGTTGGCAGACTGATGTCCTAGTCCTCCTCATCCCAGGTGTTGGCAGACTGATGTCCTAGTCCTCCTCATCCCAGGTGTTGGCAGACTGATGTCCTAGTCCTCATCCCAGGTGTTGGCAGACTGATGTCCTAGTCCTCATCTCAGGTGTTGGCAGACTGATGTCCTAGTCCTCCTCATCTCTGGTGTTGGCAGACTGATGTCTTAGTCCTCCTCATCCCAGGTGTTGGCAGACTGATGTCCTAGTCCTCATCTCAGGTGTTGGCAGACTGATATCCTAGTCCTCCTCATCTCTGGTGTTGGCAGACTGATGTCCTAGTCCTCATCATCCCAGGTGTTGCAGACTGATGTCCTAGTCCTCATCTCAGGTGTTGGCAGACTGATGTCCTAGTCCTCCTTATCCCAGGTGTTGGCAGACTGATGTCCTAGTCCTCATCATCTCTGGTGTTGGCAGACTGATGTCCTAGTCCTCCTCATCCCAGGTGTTGGCAGACTGATGTCCTAGTCCTCATCATCTCAGGTGTTGGCAGACTGATGTCCTAGTCCTCCTCATCTCAGGTGTTGGCAGACTGATGTCCTAGACCTCCTCATCTCAGGTGTTGGCAGACTGATGTCCTAGTCCTCTTCATCTCAGGTGTTGGCAGACTGATGTCCTAGTCCTCCTCATCCCAGGTGTTGGCAGACTGATGTCCTAGTCCTCATCTCTGGTGTTGGCAGACTGATGTCCTAGTCCTCCTCTTCCCAGGTGTTGCCAGACTGATGTCCTAGTCCTCATCTCTGGTGTTAGCAGACTGATGTCCTAGTCCTCCTCATCCCAGGTGTTGGCAGACTGATGTCCTAGTCCTCCTCATCTCAGGTGTTGGCAGACTGATGTCCTAGTCCTCCTCATCCCAGGTGTTGGCAGGAACCTCTACATAGACGTTATACACTCCCAGTTATGTCTGTGTATAACTGCACAACATTAAATAATGACATTTGTATCTGATGAATTTCAACAATGAAATGTTTGTGATTAGACTCTTCCTTCCAGATGACTCTGGAATCTCATCCCAGCAGGTATCTCTACCCTGCAGGTATCCTCTCTGACTGGTATCTCCACCCAGCAGGTATCTCTACCCTACAGGTATCCTCTGACCCAGCAGGTACCCTCCCTCACTGGTATCTCTACCCAGCAGGTATCCTCTCTCACTGGTATCTCTACCCAGCAGGTATCTCTACCCAAGAGGTATCCTCTCTAATGTATTTCTAACCAGCAGGTATCCTATCTGACTGGAATCTCCACCCAGCAGGTATCTCTACCCTGCAGGTATCCTCTCTGACTATTATCTCCACTCAGCAGGTGTCCTCGCTCACTGGTATCTCTACCCGGCAGGTATCTCTACCCTGCAGGTATCCTCTCTGACTGGTATCTCCACTCAGCAGGTGTCCTCGCTCACTGGTATCTCTACCCAGCAGGTATCTCTACCCAGCAGGTATCTCTACCCAAGAGGTATCCTCTCTAATGTATCTCTACCCAGCAGTTATCCCCTCTAACTGGAATCTCCACCCAGCAGGTATCTTCTCTCACTAGTGTCTCTACCCAACAGGTATCCTTTCTCAGTGGTATCTCTACCCAGCAGGTTTCCTCCTTGACTGGTGTCTCTACCCAGCAGGTATCCTTTCTCACTGGTGTCTCTACCCAGCAGGTATCCTTTCTCACTGGTATCTCTACCCAGCAGGTTTCCTCCTTGACTGGTGTCTCTACCCAGCAGGTATCCTCTCTCACTTGTGTCTCTACCCAGCAGGTATCCTCTCTCACTGGTATCTCTACCCAGCAGGTATCTCTACCAGCAGGTATCCTCTCTCACTGGTATCTCTACCCAGCAGGTATCTCTACCCAGCAGGTATCTCTACCAGCAGGTATCCTCTCTCACTGGTATCACTACCCAGCAGGTATCTCTACCAGCAGGTATCCTCTCTCACTGGTGTCTCTACCCAGCAGGTATCTCTACCCAGCAGGTTTCCTCCTTGACTGGTGTCTCTACCCAGCAGGTATCCTCTCTCACTTGCATCTCTACCCAGCAGGTATCTCTACCAGCAGGTATCCTCTCTCACTGGTGTCTCTACCCAGCAGGTATCCTCTCTCACTTGCATCTCTACCCAGCAGGTATCTCTACCAGCAGGTATCCTCTCTCACTGGTATCTCTACCCAGCAGGTATCCTCTCTCACTGGTATCACTACCCAGCAGGTATCTCTACCAGCAGGTATCCTCTCTCACTGGTGTCTCTACCCAGCAGGTATCTCTACCCAGCAGGTTTCCTCCTTGACTGGTGTCTCTACCCAGCAGGTATCCTCTCTCACTCGCATCTCTACCCAGCAGGTATCTCTACCAGCAGGTATCCTCTCTCACTGGTATCTCTACCCAGCAGGTATCCTCTCTCACTGGTATCTCTACCCAGCAGGTATCTCTACCCAGCAGGTATCTCTACCAGCAGGTATCCTCTCTCACTGGTATCTCTACCCAGCAGGTATCTCTACCCAGCAGGTATCCTCTCTCACTGGTATCTCTACCCAGCAGGTATCTCCACCCAGCAGGTATCTCTAACAGCAGGTATCCTCTCTCACTGGTATCTCTACCCAGCAGGTATCTCTACCAGCAGGTATCCTCTCTCACTGGTATCTCTACCCAGCAGGTATCTCTACCAGCAGGTATCCTCTCTCACTGGTATCTCTACCCAGCAGGTATCTCTACCCAGCAGGTATCTATACCAGCAGGTATCCTCTCTCACTGGTATCTCTACCCAGCAGGTATCCTCTCTCACTGGTATCTCTACCCAGCAGGTATCTCTACCAGCAGGTATCCTCTCTCACGACATCTAACTCACAAAGTAAGGTTGTTGGTGACGCCATCATAGTCTGGGACAGGAAGCAGCAGTTGGGTAACTAAGGTCTTTCTAGTGGATACAGTAAATCTATTATTATTGTATGGTAACCCAAGCGTATAACCTGAACGGAAATATAAACGCGACATGTAAAGTGTTGGTCCCATGTTTTATGATCTGAAATAAAAGATCCCAGAAATGTTCCATACGCACAAAAATATTATTTCTCTCAAATGTTGTGCACAAATTTGTTTACGTCCTTGTTAGTGATTATTTTTCCCTTGCTAAGATAATCCATCCACCTGACAGGTGTGGCAAATCAAGAAGCTGATTGAACAGCATGATCATTACACAGGTGAACCTTGTGCTGGTAACAATAAAAGGCCACTCTAAAAGGTGCAGTTTTGTCACACAACACAATGCCACAGATGTCTCAAGTTTTGAGGGAGCGTGCAATTGGCATGCTAACTGAAGGAATGTCCACCAGAGAATTGAATATTAATTTCTCGACCATAAGCCGAAAAGTTTGAGAATTTGGCATTATGTCCAACCAGGCACAAAACAACAGATCACGTGTAACCAGGACCTCTACCCGGACAGCTGATGAAACTGTGGGTTGGCACAACCAAAACATTTCTACACAAACTGTCAGAAACCGTCTCAGGGAAGCTAATCTAAGTGCTTCTCATCCTCACCAGGGTCTTGACCTGACTGCAGTTCGGCGTTGTAACCGACTTCAGTGGGCAAATGCTCACCTTCGATGATGGAGTTGCTTGTATATGAAAAATATTTGAACCTGATTGTTTGGGAGCCCTGAATCATCATTTTGAATGTGTATTAGGATATTGAATTTGATAAAAAAAAATGTATTTAATCATTGACTTCGTAAATTGAACTCGTATTTCATGATTTGAAACTGAATTGAATGAATATTGCAGTCAGTTTTAAAATGAAATTACAATTTAATTAAATATTCAAGTTCAGTATTTATACAAGTATATTCAGTTTCAATATGTAAGATGTTGCATTCATTGTTTGTACATCAAGTTTACAGATTATCGTTTCAAGTTTTATCAAAGTTGAATTACTTAAACTTCTAAGATGCATTCAGATTCAGTTTTCTAAATTCAGATTCAGTTTTCTAAATTCAGATTCAGTTTTCTAAATTCAGATTTAGTTTTCTAAATTCAGATTCAAAACCAAATTCAACATCCTGGTACTTTGCCAGCCAGTAAAGGAGAAATTACTAGTGATGGGCATTCCAAGTCTTTTCGGTGAGCCGGGTTCATTTGGCTCTTTGTTCAAAATGCTTATAAATCGACCTAGAACCATAAAAAAAACGTCAAATCTTGTCACGCCCTGATCTGTTTCACCTGTCTTTGTGCTTGTCTCCACCGCCCTCCAGGTGTCGCCCATCTTCCCTCATTATCCCCAGTGTATTTATACCTGTGTTCTCTGTTTGTCTGTTGCCAGTTTGTTTTGTCCTTCAAGCCTACCAGCGGTTTTCCCCTTGCACCTGTCTTTTTCTAGTTCCTGTTTTCTAGTTTTCCCGGTATTCACCATTTCTGCCTGCCCTGATCCTGAGCCTGCCTGCCGTTCTGTACCTTATGGACCTCAGCCTGACCTTTGACCTGTCGTTTAGCCTGCACCCTGTTGTTGTTATAAACTTTTGTTACTTCGAAACTGTCTGCATCTTCTCGTGAAATGTGATAAATCTCCAATATAAAGCCCAAAAGGTAGGCTACCATTATGGCAAATTGTGAAATGCATTGAAATAAATGTTCACCTGGTCAAAATATAAGATGGCCTAGAAAGAAATCAGCACTGAAAACATCAGCGTAGAGAAGATTTCTCCACACTGTTTCTGCAGGGCTGATTCACCCTCTTTAGATAATCATTTTGTATTTTATCTGCAGAAAAACATTGTTTTGAGCTCAAAAGCAGTAGTAGCAGTATGCAAATCAGGGAGCCAAAGGAACGACTCTTACACCGATGCAATTCGGCTCCCGACGTTTACCAAAAATATCTGTTCAAAAAGAGCAGTTTGTTCGCGAATGACCCATCACTGGAACACTAGAACAGAATCTAGTGAATCTAACTGCTGGCGGTTTCTGAAGCCAAGGTGGCATGTTGCATTTATTTTCTTCCAACGTATTTGGCTCTAGCATTTGAACAATTTTGTCTCCGAGCTACGACTCTCTGGAACATGGACATGCCCTCTGTCCCGTCTCTGTCTGGAACATGGACATGCCCTTTGTCTCGTCTATGTCTCTGGAACATGGACATGCCCTCTGTCTCGTCTATGTCTCTGGAACATGGACATGCCCTCTGTCCTGTCTATGTCTCTGGAACATGGACATGCCCTCTGTCCTGTCTATGTCTCTAGAACATGGACATGCCCTCTGTCCCGTCTATGTCTCTGGAACATGGACATGCCCTCTGTCCCGTCTATGTCTCTGGAACATGGACATGCCCTCTGTCCCATCTCTGTCTGGAACATGGACATGCCCTCTGTCCCGTCTATGTCTCTGGAACATGGACATGCCCTCTGTCCCGTCTATATCTCTGGAACATGGACATGCCCTCTGTCCCGTCTATGTCTCTGGAACATGGACATGCCCTCTGTCCCGTCTATGTCTCTGGAACATGGACATGCCCTCTGTCCCGTCTATGTCTCTGGAACATGGACATGCCCTCTGTCCCGTCTATGTCTCTGGAACATGGACATGCCCTCTGTCCCGTCTATGTCTCTGGAACATGGACGTGCCCTCTGTCCCGTCTATGTCTCTAGAACATGGACATGCCCTCTGTCCCGTCTATGTCTCTAGAACATGGACATGCCCTCTGTCCCGTCTATGTCTCTAGAACATGGACATGCCCTCTGTCCCGTCTATGTCTCTGGAACATGGACATGCTCTCTGTCCCGTCTATGTCTCTGGAACATGGACGTGCCCTCTGTCCCGTCTATGTCTCTGGAACATGGACATGCCCTCTGTTCCGTCTATGTCTCTACAACATGGACATGCCCTCTGTCCCGTCTATGTCTCTGGAACATGGACATGCCCTCTGTCCCGTCTATGTCTCTAGAACATGGACATGCCCTCTGTCTCGTCTATGTCACTGGAACATGGACATGCCCTCTGTCTCGTCTATGTCACTGGAACATGGACGTGCCCTCTGTCCCGTCTATATCTCTGGAACATGGACATGCCCTCTGTTCCGTCTATGTCTCTACAACATGGACATGCCCTCTGTCCCGTCTATGTCTCTGGAACATGGACATGCCCTCTGTCCCGTCTATGTCTCTAGAACATGGACATGCCCTCTGTCTCGTCTATGTCACTGGAACATGGACATGCCCTCTGTCCCGTCTATGTCTCTGGAACATGGACATGTCCTCTGTCCCGTCTATGTCTCTGGAACATGGACATGCCCTCTGTCCCGACTATGTCTCTAGAACATGGACATGCCCTCTGTCCCGTCTATGTCTCTAGAACATGGACATGTCCTCTGTCCCGTCTATGTCTGGAACATGGACATGCCCTCTGTCCCGTCTTTGTCTCTGGAACATGGACATGCCCTCTGTCCCGTCTCTGTCTCTGGAACATGGACATGCCCTCTGTCTCATCTATGTCTCTAGAACATGGACATGTCCTCTGTCCCGTCTATGTCTCTGGAACATGGACATGCCCTCTGTCCCGTCTATGTCTCTGGAACATGGACATGCCCTCTGTCCCGTCTATGTCTCTAGAACATGGACATGCCCTCTGTCTCGTCTATGTCTCTGGAACATGGACATGCCCTCTGTCCCGTCTATGTCTCTGGAACATGGACATGCCCTCTGTCCCGTCTCTGTCTCTAGAACATGGACATGCCCTCTGTCCCGTCTCTGTCTGGAACATGAACATGCCCTCTGTCCCGTCTATGTCTCTACAACATGGACATGCCCTCTGTTCCGTCTATGTCTCTAGAAGATGGACGTGCCCTCTGTCTTCTATGTCTCTGGAACATGGACATGCCCTCTGTCCCGTCTCTGTCTGGAAGATGGACATGCCCTCTGTCCCGTCTATGTCTCTAGAACATGGACATGCCCTCTGTCCCGTCTATGTCTCTAGAACATGGACATGTCCTCTGTCCCGTCTATGTCTCTGGAACATGGACATGCTCTCTGTCTCGTCTATGTCTCTAGAACATGGACATGCCCTCTGTCCTGTCTATGTCTCTGGAACATGGACATGTCCTCTGTCCCGTCTATGTCTCTGGAACATGGACATGCTCTCTGTCTCGTCTATGTCTCTAGAACATGGACATGCCCTCTGTCTCGTCTATGTCTCTAGAACGTGGACATGCCCTCTGTCCCGTCTATGTCTCTGGAACATGGACATGCCCTCTGTCTCGTCTATGTCTCTAGAACATGGACATGCCCTCTGTCCCGTCTATGTCTCTGGAACATGGACATGTCCTCTGTCCCGTCTATGTCTCTGGAACATGGACATGCCCTCTGTCTCGTCTATGTCTCTATAACATGGACATGCCGTCTGTCCCGTCTATGTCTCTATAACATGACATGTCCTCTGTCCCGTCTATGTCTCTGGAACATAGACATGCCCTCTGTCTCGTCTATGTCTCTAGAACATGGACATGCCCTCTGTCCCGTCTATGTCTCTAGAACATGGACGTCCCCTCTGTCCCGTCTATGTCTCTGGAACATGGACATGCCCTCTGTCCCGTCTACGTCTCTGGAACATGGACATGCCCTCTGTCCCGTCTATGTCTCTGGAACATGGACATGCCCTCTGTCCCGTCTCTCTCTGGAACATGGACATGCCCTCTGTCCCGTCTCTGTCTGGAACATGGACATGCCCTCTGTCCCGTCTATGTCTCTGGAACATGGACGTGCCCTCTGTCCCGTCTATGTCTCTGGAACATGGACATGCCCTCCGTCTCGTCTCTGTCTGGAACATGGACATGCCCTCTGTCCCGTCTATGTCTCTGGAACATGGACATGCCCTCTGTCCCGTCTATGTCTCTGGAACATGGACGTGCCTTCTGTTCCCTCAATGATGATCACATGCTGTGTTAGGAGTGTTAAAAACAAAATGTGGCCCCCCATTAGAATATAGTTGAAATGCCCTGTCATTAATCTTGCTTTGTGACTGATTGGGTTCGAACAAAGACTATGTTAGCCCACTTAACAAAACTCTATAGGGATTAGTTCAGGAAGTTCAGTACAGTCTGCCCCTGGCTTCAAGTCTATGGCAAGGGTAGTCATTGTAAGGTTAACATGTGACTGACTGGGTTAAGACTGTGTTAGACTGTTGAGCTAAAGCTTAGGCATTGGTCCTGTGACTTGAACGGGTCTCTTCAAGGAGGGAGGTCAAAGGGCGTGAAGTGTAACACAGATGGATCGGTGCTCGTGTGTTGAGTAACTTGTCTGAGACCTGAGAAGTTGCATTGTCTGGTGCACAAGAGACCTGGGATAGAACCCCATCAGTCAAACTAACACGTCTTCAGGTCTCAGACAAGGTTACTCATTGCCTCGCAATCAGCCAGATCCCGCGAGCTGACAGGAATGGTTTGCTACACGTAGTAATCAGTCTGGAAATGACGATGCTACTCATCACATGGATGGATCACCAAACCACGGGGTGCACAGATCCTTCGGCTTCTGGTCGCCACAGCAAGTGTTCTTGGGCAGTGGGGCCTTATTTTGGGGTCAAAGGGGGATGACGTGTAACCGAGGCGCGTTCGATGAACCCTGCTGGAGACTTGAAGACTTGTGTTAGCTTCCTGAACTTTATGGGCTTTATGGAGGTGGGCTAACACAGTCTTATGACATGCAGGAGACCTGGTTCGAACCCAGTCAATCACAAGAGGAAAGATTAAACAGGGAGTGGAAAGGCTATCCTTTGAAGGGCTATGACAGAGCTAGTCAGCTACATTATTATGGGGTGCCAAATTGAGATTTTGTGATGCTCCGTTCTAACATGACCTGTGATTATCAACAGAAACAGAACAGAAAGCACATCCATGCTCCAGAGCAGTGGTTCCCAAACTTTTTATAGTCCCGTACCTCTTCCAACATTCAACCTCCAGCTGCGTACCCCCTCTAGCCCCAGGGTCAGAGCACTCTCAAATGTAGTTTTTTTTGCCATCATTGTAAGCCTGCCACACACACACACTATACAATACATTTATTAAACATAAGAATGAGTGTGAGTTTGTCACAACCCGGCTCATGGGAAGTGACAAAGAACTCTTATAGGACCAGGACACAAATAATAATATAATAATAATAATCAATAATTATGCTCTTTATTTAGCCATCTTACATTTACAATTGTGAATAACTCAACACGGGTTAATGAGAAAGGTGTGCTTGAAAGGACGCACATAACTCTGCAATATTGGGTTGTTTTGGGGCGGCAGGTGGCCTAGTGGTTGCAGCGTTGGGCCAGAAACTGAAAGGGTTGCTAGATCGAATCCCTGAGCTAAGAAGGTGAAAATCTGTTGTTCTGCCCCTGAACAAGGCAGTTAACCCACTGTTCCCCTGAACAAGGCAGTTAACCCACTGTTCCCCTGAACAAGGCAGTTAACCCACTGTTCCCCTGAACAAGGCAGTTAACCCACTGTTCCCCTGAACAAGGCAGTTAACCCACTGTTCCCCTGAACAAGGCAGTTAACCCACTGTTCCCCTGAACAAGGCAGTTAACCCACTGTTCCCCTGAACAAGGCAGTTAACCCACTGTTCCCCTGAACAAGGCAGTTAACCCACTGTTCCCCTGAACAAGGCAGTTAACCCACTGTTCCCCTGAACAAGGCAGTTAACCCACTGTTCCCCTGAACAAGGCAGTTAACCCACTGTTCCCCTGAACAAGGCAGTTAACCCACTGTTCCCCTGAACAAGGCAGTTAACCCACTGTTCCCCTGAACAAGGCAGTTAACCCACTGTTCCCCTGAACAAGGCAGTTAACCCACTGTTCCCCTGAACAAGGCAGTTAACCCACTGTTCCCCTGAACAAGGCAGTTTAACCCACTGTTCCCCTGAACAAGGCAGTTAACCCACTGTTCCCCTGAACAAGGCAGTTAACCCACTGTTCCTAGGCCGTCATTGAAAATAAGAATTTGTTCTTAACTGACTTGCCTAGTTAAATAAAGGTCAAATCCCCCCAAAAAATTGGACAGAGTCTCAGTCAAATCATTTTTCCACACACAGTCTGTGCCTGTACTTTGTTTTCATGCTAGTGAGGGTCGAGAATCAACTCTCACACAGGTACGTGGTTGCAAAGGACATCAGTGTCAGAGCAATTTGCCAAGACAAGAGACTCTGAGCACAGCCCGATCCAGAAATCTGGCAGTGGCTTCTGATTAAATAAAATGTTCACAGAACCGCTTGTTGCAATTTCGATGCAAGGCTCTCTTGTTCAGATGTCGGTAAGTGGACTGGAGGCAGGGCATGAAAGGGATAACGAATCCAGTTGTTTGTGTCATCCGTTTCGGGAAAGTACCTGCGTAATTACGCACCCAACTCACTCAGGTGCTTCGCTATATCACATTTGACATTGTCCATAAGCTTGAGTTAATTTGCACACAAAAAAATCATACAATGATGGAAAGACCTGTGTGTTGTCGTGGAGTTGATGGAGTTGCAGAGATTTAAAACATCAGCCAGATAGGCCAGTCGTGTGAGAAACTCGTCATCATGCGACAAGTGAAAATGATGGTAACTTTAAGCTTGTCTCTAAATGTAAAAGAACGTGTCAATACTTTGCCCCATGATAACCAGCACACTTCTGTGTTGTGAAAGCTTTACATGGTCGCTGCCCATATCATATCATAATGCAGAAAATACACGAGAGTTCAAGGGTGTGTCGGCTTTCTTCCTGGGATGAAGGAGAGGACCAAAATGCAGCGCAGTTAGTGTTCAACATGTTTAATAAAGAATGACAATAACGTGAACACTATACAAACTACAAAATAACAAACGTGAAAACCGAGACAGTCCTATCTGGTGCAGAACACAAACACAGAGACAGGAAACAACCACCCACAATCCCCAACACAAAACAAGCCACCTATATATGATTCTCAATCAGGGACAACGATTGACAGCTGTCTCTGATTGAGAACCATATTAGGCTGAACACAGAAACAGACGAACTAGACACACAACATAGAATTCCCACCCAGCTCACGTCCTGACCAACACTAAACAAGCAAAACACATAAGAACTCTGGTCAGGACGTTACAGTACCCCCCTCCTGAGGTGCGGACTCCGAACGCACCCCTAAAACTCTAGAGGAGGGCCTGGGTGAGCATCTGTCCGCGGTGGCGGCTCCGGCGCAGGGCAGACGGATGGCTCAGATGGCGCTGGGCGGACGAGCGGTGCAGGCAGCTCAGACGGCGCTGGGCAGACGAATGGCTCAGATGGCGCTGGGCAGACGGATGGCTCAGATGGCGCTGGGCAGACGGCCGACTCTGACCTGCTGAGGCGCACAGTAGGCCTGGTGCGTAGTACCGGAACTGGTGGTACCGGACTGGAGACACGCACCTCAAGGCTAGTGCGGGGAGCAGAAACGGGGCACACTGGTTTCTCAAAGCGCACTATAGGCCTGGTGCGTGGTGCCGGAACTGGTGGTACCGGACTGAGGGCACGCACCTCAGGGCGAGTGCGGGGAGAAGGAACAGTGCGTACAGGGCTCTGGAGACGCACAGGAGGCTTGGTGCGTGGTGCAGGGAACTGGAGGCACTGGGCTGGAGACACGCACCACAGGGAGAGTGTGTGGAGGAGGAACTGGGCTCTGGAGACGCACTGGAAACATGGTGCGTGGTGTAGGCACTGGTGGTACTGGACAGACCGGACCGTGAAGACGCACTTGAGGTCTTGAGAGCAGGGCTGGCACCATCCGCCCTGGCTGGATCTTCACCCTAGCCCGGCAGATGTGGGGAGCTGAGATGTTGCGCACCGGGCTAAGCACACGCACCGGGGACACCGTGCGCTCCACCGCATAACACGGTGCCTGCCCGGGACGACGCCCTCTCTCTCCACTGGAAGCACGGCTGGGAGAGCTGTAGCGGCGAGCTGGCAGAGGATGTGCAGGGCTAGGAAGGCGCACAGGAGGCCTGGTGCGTGAGGCTGGCACAGTCTTAACCAGACGGCTAGCACGCACCGCAGGACGAGTATGGAGAGCTATTCCCGGTGACATCAACTCCCCGACACGTTCAGTCGATGTTGTGCCTTATGCACCAAACCAGCACCTCCCTCATAACTCTCTCCTCCAATTTCCCCATTAACTCCTTCACTGTCTCTGCGTCGCTCACCTCCAATTCCGCCCTGACCGGCTCCTTACGGTAAGCAGGGGGAGTTGGCTCAGGTCTGACTCCTGACTCTGCCACACTCCCCGTGTGCCCCCTCCCAATAAATTTTTGGGGCTGCCTCTCGGGCCTCCAGCCGCTCTGCCGTGCTAGCGCCTCATAATTACGCCTCTCCGCCTTCGCTGCCTCCAGCTCTTCTTTGGAGCGGCGATATTCCCCTGGCTCTGCCCAGGGTCCTTTGCCGTCTAGGTCGTCCTCCCATGTCCATTTCTCCAAATAGTGCAGCCTCTCCTGCTGCTGCTGCTGCTGCAGCCTCTCCTGCTGCTGCTGCTGCTTGGTCCGGGTTAGGTGGGTGGTTCTGTGTCGGCTTTCTTCCTGGGTTGAAGGAGAGGACCAAAATGCAGCGCGTTAGTGTTCAACATGTTTAATGAAGAATGACAATAACGTGAACACTATACAAACTACAAAATAACAAACGTGAAAACCGAGACAGTTCTATCTGGTGCAGAACACAAAGACAGAGGACAACCACCCACAATCCCCAACACAAAACAAGCCACCTGTATATGATTCTCAATCAGGGACAACGATTGACAGCTGTCTCTGATTGAGAACCATATTAGGCTGGGCACAGAAACAGACAAACTAGACACACAACATGGAATTCCCACCCAGCTCACGTCCTGACCAACACTAAACAAGCAAAACACATAAGAACTCTGGTCAGGACGTTACAAGGGGCCTTGCTTTAACAAAGTTAACCATTTTCACTGTAGTGTCCAAACCGTCTTTCAAGCTGTCAGGCATTCCCTTGGCAGCAAGAGCCTCTCGGTGGATGCTGCAGTGTACCCAAGTGGCGTCGGGAGCAACTGCTTGCACAAGCGTTACCACTCCACTATGTTTCCCTGTCATGGCTTTTACGCCATCAGTACAAATACCAACACATCTTGACCACCAAAGTCCATTTGATGTCACAAAGCTGTCCAGTACTTTAACCTGTCTAGGATCAGCGTGGCGCTAGCGGCACTCCCCCCCCCCCCCCACTGAAAAACCAGTGCCGCGAAATTCAAAAAAAATATTTTTTTAAATATTTAACTTTCACACATTAAAGTCCAATACAGCTAATGAAAGACACAGATCTTATGAATCCAGTCAACATTTCCGATTTTTAAAATGTTTTACAGGGAAGACACAATATGTAAAGATGTACATCTATTACCTAAAAACACATTAGCATATTCCACCATCTTTTATTTGTCCACCAACACCAGTAGCCATCACCAATTCGGCTAAACTAAGATATTTATAGCCCCTAACCAACAAAAAAACTCATTAGATGACAGTCTGATAACATATTTATGGTATGGGATAGGTTTTGTTAGAAAAAAGTGCATATTTCAGGTAGATGGCATAGTTTACAATTGCACCCACCATCACAAATGGACTAGAATAATTACAATGAGCAACGTGTTTACCTAACTACTAATCATCAAACATTTCGTAAAAATACACAGCATACACGAATCGAAAGACACAGATCCTGTGAATACAGACAATATTTCAGATTTTCTAAGTGTCTTACAGCGAAAACACAATAAATCGTTATATTAGCTTAGCACATAGCAATTAGCAGCCCAGCATTGATTCTAGCCAAAGTGAGCGATAAAAGTCAACATCGCCAAAAGATATTAATTTTTTCACTAACCTTCTCAGAATTCTTCCGATGACACTCCTGTAACATCACATTACAACATGCATATACAGTTTGATCGAAAATGTTTATATTTAGCCACCAAAATCATGGTTAGACAATGTGAAATGTAGCTCAGCTGGTCAGAAAATGTCCTTGCGCCACTTAGACAGTGATCTACTCTTATACATAAATACTCATAAACGTGACTAAAAAATATAGGGTGGACAGGGATTGATAGACAATTTAATTCTTAATACAATTGCGTTATTACATTTTTTAATTTATCCTTACTTTTCAATACAGTTTGCGCCAAGCGAAGCTACGTCAAAAAACATGGCGTCCTAAGCCACTAAAATGTTTCGACAGAAACACGATTTATCATAATAAAAATGTCCTACCTTGAGCTGTTCTTCCATCAGTATCTTGGGCAAAGGATCCTTTCTTGGGAGAAATCGTCTTTTGGTGGAAAGCTGTCCTCTTGCCATGTGGAAATGTCAACTACGTTCGGGATGAACTGAAAAGCGTGTCCAACTTTTCACATCGTTGCAAAAATAAATGTCCCAAAATCGCACTAAACGGATATAAATTGCTATAAAACGCTTTAAATTAACTACTTTGTGATGTTTGTAACTCCTATAACGAGTGAAAAGATGACCGGAGAAATATAACAGGCTAAACTAACGCTTGGAACAGGAGAGGGTCGGTGTCTTCCACGCGCGTTACGCAGCAAGAAAAGACTTGCTAGCTAAAGGTTTTTTTCATTTGTAGGGCCTGTGAACGAGCAATCGAGCCCGTTGGAATCGTCATCACGTAAAGGCATCCAGGGGAAGACGTAAGAAGTGTCCGTATAGTCATAGCAACGACAGAGCCCTTTTAAATGACTTCAGAAAAGTGGCCAACGTTTCTCAAATCTGACTCCATGTCAGGGAAATTGCTGTAGAATGGGCTCTGTTCCACTTAGAGACAAAATTTCAACTCCTATAGAAACTATAGACTGTTTTCTATCCAATAATAATAATAATATGCATATTGTACGATCAAGGATTTTGTGGGAAGCCGTTTAAAAAATTAGCCACATTAGCATAAATAGTCTAAACAGCGCCCCCATCCCCAACAGGTTAAAAATATCCTCTCCGGTTGTCCTGGTTTCCAGTGGTTTGCAGAAGAGGATGTCTTCCTTAATTGACCCCCCATAAACGTAACAGACATATACCAGGAGCTGTGCCAGGCGTCTGTTGACTCATCCAGCTGTAACGCATATAATTCACTGGCTTGTATGTGAAGCAGTAATTGTTTCAAAACATCTCCTACCATGTCACTGATACGTCGTGAAACAGTGTTGTTTGATGAAGGCATTGTCTGAATAGTTTTTTTGCCATTCTCCCCCAGCATTGTCTCAGCCATGTCCACGGCAGCAGGAAGAATTAAGTCCTCCATAATAGTATGGGGCTTGCCTGTCCTAGCCACTCGGTAGCTCAACATATAAGACGCTTCCAGCCCTTATTAATGGTATCTGTTGCTTTTTTGTTCTTACTACTCGAAAAGTCGTCTTTATTCTCGCTCAAAAAACTCCTGTGGCTTATTTTTCCAAATTGTCATGTTTCGTTTCGAAATGTCTGCGCAAGAGTGAAGGTTTCCCGCGAGAGAGTAACGTTTAATGTGATTGGATGTTCATTATTTCACTAGGCTCCCTGTATTTGACATTGTGTTGTTATTTCGCTGAACACTAGATGGTTTAATTTTATTTTTGGCAGTGAAACGAGGCGACTCAGAAAAACAATCTCACCCAAATGTATAACCTCGTTGGAAAATATAAATGTGCTGTTTGAAAATGTATTTAAAAAATAAATAACATAAATAATAATAATAATTAAATAAATATATATATATTTCTTAAAAATGTGTCACATTTCTATGTGGCGTAATCCTGACGGCATTCCGCGTACCCCCCAGTTTGGGAATACCTGCTCCAGAGAGTCTTCGCTTTCAGGAATGGGGTCATAATAGTTTATAGCCAAAGCATTTCTAACGCTGGAGTCAAATTCATAGGAAGAAAATAAATTCCACAGTTTACATTGGCTTAAGAAACCGCTAGAAGTATCTGTTTACCACAGAAAGAGTTTGATTCTATCGGTTCTCCTTTACCTTTCCTGGCTGGCGTACCAGGAAGTTGTCTCTGGTTTGGAATCTGAATTTAGACAATTGAATCTGAATGCCTCTGAGAAGTTGAAAATATGACATTTTGATTAACTTGAAATGATGGTTTGTAATATTGATACACATGCAATCAATGCAATATCTTAAATATAATGGCGCCGGAGTGGATGGCTGCCGTTTTATGGGCTCCTAACCAATTGTGCTTTTTTTGTGTGTTTTTTCGCATTGTTTATAACTTATTTTGTACATAATGCTACTGCTATCGTCTCTTATGACCGAAAATAACTTCTGGATATAAGAACAGCAAATACTCACCTTGAACTGGACAAAATATTTTTTCTTTAATGAGCCCGACACGAAGGATATAGTGCTTCTCCGGGACCAGGCTCAAATCCCCGTCATTCATATGAAGAAAATACGAAAATAAAGGGGGTAGAGATCAGGGTGCCTTGTGAGAATTCGTAGGCGAATGGGTAGCCCGCCTCTACCATCCGTTCCATTGGCCAGCGTGCAATCACTGGAGAATAAACTGGATGATTTCCATTTAGAGACTATCCTAACAACAGGACATTAAAAACTATAATATCTTATGTTTCACCAAGTCGTGGCTGAACGACGACCTGGATAATATACAGTTGGCTGGGTTTTCCATGCATCGGGCAGGACAGAAAAGCTACTTCTGGTAAGAAGGGTGTGTACATTTGTCAATAACAGCAGGTGCGCGATGTCTAATACTAAGGAAGTCTCAAGGTATTGCTCACCTGAGGTAGAGTAATATATTACACTTGCTCATTCTTAAATAAGTTCCTCCAGCTCTTTTTGTTCTTCCTCTAACTTATTCTGTGCCTCCATAGTACTGTTTTTATTACTATCTACCTGTTAGTTCCTCTATTTCTTCTTTGTTTGTCTTATCTCTGTTAACTGCAACTGCTTTGTTTTAAGGATGAGTGTTGATTTGAATGGCCTCTGAAGTACATTTAAAAGTGTCCCGTACAACAAGAGGATCTGCTGTGCATTCAGAAAGTATTCACATACCTTGTGTTACAGCATGTTGTGTTAAAGCCTGAATTTAAAATGGATGACTTTTTTGTTGTTGTTTTTTCACTGGCCTACAGACAAAGTATAATTCGTTTTGTTTTTTTATGTCTGTCTTGAATCAATAAGTATTCATCCCCTTAACTGAAGGCAAACATAAATAAGTTCAGGAGTAAACATTGGCTTAACAAGTCACATTATAAGTTGCATGGACTCCCTCTGTGTGCAATAATAGTGTTTAAATCAAATCATATTTGTAACATACACATATTTAGCAGATGTTACGGCAGGTGTGGCAAAATGCTTGTGTTCCTAGCTCCAACAGTGCAGTAGTATCTAACTAAATTCTTGTGTTCCTAGCTCCAACAGTGCAGTAGTATCTAACTAAATTCTTGTGTTCCTAGCTCCAACAGTGCAGTAGTATCTAACTAAATGCTTGTGTTCCTAGCTCCAACAGTGCAGTAGTATCTAACTAAATGCTTGTGTTCCTAGCTCCAACAGTGCAGTAGTATCTAACTAAATTCTTGTGTTCCTAGCTCCAACAGTGCAGTAGTATCTAACTAAATGCTTGTGTTCCTAACTCCAACAGTACAGTAATATCTAACTAAATGCTTGTGTTCCTAGCTCCAACAGTGCAGTAGTATCTAACTAAATGCTTGTGTTCCTAGCTCCAACAGTGCAGTAGTATCTAACTAAATGCTTGTGTTCCTAGCTCCAACAGTGCAGTAGTATCTAACAATTCACAACAATACACACAAATCTAAAAGTAAAAGAATGGAATTAAGAAAGATATAAATATTAGATTGAGCAACGTCGGAGTGGCATTGACTAAGATACAGTAGAATAGAATACAGTATATACATATGAGATGAGTAAAGCAGTATGTAAACATTATTAAAGTGACCAGTGATTCCATGTCTATGTATAGAGGGCAGCAGCCTCTAAGGTGCAGGGTGGAGTAACATTATTAAAGTGGCCAGTGATTCCATGTCTATGTATAGAGGGCAGCAGCCTCTAAGGTGGAGGGTGGAGTAACATTATTAAAGTGGCCAGTGATTCCATGTCTATGTATAGAGGGCAGCAGCCTCTAAGGTGGAGGGTGGAGTAACATTATTAAAGTGGCCAGTGATTCCATGTCTATGTATAGAGGGCAGCAGCCTCTAAGGTGGAGGGTGGAGTAACATTATTAAAGTGACCAGTGATTCCATGTCTATGTATAGAGGGCAGCAGCCTCTAAGGTGCAGGGTGGAGTAACATTATTAAAGTGTGATTCCATGTCTATGTATAGAGGGCAGCAGCCTCTAAGGTGCAGGGTGGAGTAACATTATTAAAGTGACCAGTGATTCCATGTCTATGTATAGAGGGCAGCAGCCTCTAAGGTGCAGGGTGGAGTAACATTATTAAAGTGTGATTCCATGTCTATGTATAGAGGGCAGCAGCCTCTAAGGTGGAGGGTGGAGTAACATTATTAAAGTGTGATTCCATGTCTATGTATAGAGGGCAGCAGCCTCTAAGGTGCAGGGTGGAGTAACATTATTAAAGTGTGATTCCATGTCTATGTATAGAGGGCAGCAGCCTCTAAGGTGGAGGATTGAGTAACATTATTAAAGTGTGATTCCATGTCTATGTATAGAGGGCAGCAGTCTCTAAGGTGCAGGGTGGAGTAACATTATTAAAGTGACCAGTGATTCCATGTCTATGTATAGAGGGCAGCAGCCTCTAAGGTGCAGGGTGGAGTAACATTATTAAAGTGGCCAGTGATTCCATGTCTATGTATAGAGGGCAGCAGCCTCTAAGGTGCAGGGTGGAGTAACATTATTAAAGTGACCAGTGATTCCATGTCTATGTATAGAGGGCAGCAGTCTCTAAGGTGCAGGGTGGAGTAACATTATTAAAGTGTGATTCCATGTCTATGTATAGAGGGCAGCAGCCTCTAAGGTGCAGGGTGGAGTAACATGATTAAAGTGACCAGTGATTCCATGTCTATGTATATGGGGCAGCAGCCTCTAAGGTGGAGGGTGGAGTAACATTATTAAAGTGACCAGTGATTCCATGTCTATGTATAGAGGGCAGCAGCCTCTAAGGTGCAGGGTGGAGTAACATTATTAAAGTGTGATTCCATGTCTATGTATAGAGGGCAGCAGCCTCTAAGGTGGAGGGTTGAGTAACATTATTAAAGTGTGATTCCATGTCTATGTATAGAGGGCAGCAGCCTCTAAGGTGCAGGGTTGAGTAACATTATTAAAGTGACCAGTGATTCCATGTCTATGTATAGAGGGCAGCAGCCTCTAAGGTGGAGGGTTGAGTAACATTATTAAAGTGACCAGTGATTCCATGTCTATGTATAGAGGGCAGCAGCCTCTAAGGTGGAGGGTTGAGTAACATTATTAAAGTGGCCAGTGATTCCATGTCTATGTATATGGGGCAGCAGCCTCTAAGGTGCAGGGTTACGTAACCGGGTGGAAGCCACCTAGTGATGGCTATTTAACAGTCTGATGACCTTGAGATAGAAGCTGTTTTTCAGTCTCTCAATCCCAGCTTTGATGCACCTGTACTGACCTCGCCTTCTGAATGATAGCAGGGTGAACAGGCCGTGGCTTGGGTGGTTGATGTCCGTGATGATCTTTTTGGCCTTCCTGTGACATCAGGTGCTGTGGGTGTCCTGGAGGGCAGGTAGTTTGCCCTTGGTGATACATTGGGCAGACCACACCACCCTTTGGAGAGCCCTGCGGTTGCGTGCGGTTCAATTGCCATAACAGGTGGTGATACAGCCTGGCAGGATGCTCTCAATTGTACATCTGTAAATGTTTGTGAGGGTTTGAGTGGCCAAAGCAAATTTCTTCAGCCTCCTGAGATTGAGGCGCTGTTGCACCTTCTTCACCACACTGTCTGTGTGGGTGGACCATTTCAGATAGTCAGTGATGTGTAAGCCGAAGAACTTGAAGCTTTCCACTTTCTCCACTGCGGTCCCATTGATGTGGATAGGAGCATGCTCCCTCTGCTATCCAAGATCAGCTCCTTTGTTTTGTTTATTTTGAGTTAGAGGTTATTTTCCTGGCACCACCCTCCCAAGGGCCTCACCTCCTCCCTGGAAGCTGTCTCATCAGTGTTGGTAATCAGGCCTACTACTGCTGTGTCGTCTGTAAACTTGATGATTGAGTCGGAGGCGTGTATGGCCACGCAGACATGGGTGAACAGGGAGTACAGGAAGGGGCTGAGCACGCACCTTTGTGGGGCCCCAGTGTTGGGGATCAGCTAAGTGGAGGTGTTGTTTCCTACCTTCACCACCTGGGGGGTGGCCTGTCAGAAAGTCCAGGACCCAGTTGCACAGGGCAGGGATCAGACCCAGGGTTCAGATAAGTGTCAGTGTCAGGTAAGGTAGAGGTGATATGATTCTTGACTAGCCTCTCAAAGCACTTCATGATGACAGAAGTGAGTGCTACAGGGCGATAGTCATTTAGTTTGTTTACCTTAGCTTTCTTGGGTACAGAAACAATGGTGGACATCTTGAAGAATGTGGGAACAGCAGACTGGGATAGGGAGAGATTGAATATGTCCGTAAACACTCCAGCCAGCTGGTCGGATCATGCTCTGAGGCTTAGGCTAGGGATGCCGTCTGGGCCGGTAGCCTTGCAAGGGTTAACACGCTTAAATGTCTTACTCACATCTGCCACGGAGAAGAAGAGCCCACAGTCCTTGGTAGCGGGCCGCGTCGGTGGTACTGTGTTATCCTCAAAGCAGGCGAAGAAGGTGTTTAGCTTATCTGGCTGCAAGACGTCGGTGTCCGCGACATGGCTGGTTTTCCCTTTGTAGTCTGTGATTGTCTGTAGAACCTGCCACATACGTCTTGTGTCTGAGCCGTTGAATTGCGACTGCACTGATATTTTCCCTGTTAGTGGTGGCTGCATCATGTTATGGGTATGCTTGTAATCGTTAAGGACTGGGGAGTTTTTCAGGATAAATAGTAAACCTAATGGAGCTAAGCACAGGCAAAATATAAAGAGGAAAACCTGGTTTAGTCTGCTTTCCACCAGACACTGGTAGATGAATTCACCTTTCACCAAGACAATAACCTAAAACACAAATCTACACTGGAGTTGCATTACCAAGATGACAAATGTTCCCGAGTGGCCTAGTTAGAGTTTTGACTTAAATCATTTTCACATTTTTTAAATAAAGTGGTGATCCTAACTGACCTAAATCAGGGAATTTTTACTAGGATTAAATGTCAGGAATTGTGAAAAACTGAGTTTAAATGCATTTGGCTAAGGTGTATGTAAACTTCCGACGGTATCAAATCAAGATATTTTGTATTTATTATTATTTATTTTTTACCAATGTTCCACTTCGACACAGTATTTTGTGTAGATCGTTGACAAAAAATGTACAATTTAATCAATTTTATTCCCACTTTGTAGCAACAATGTGTGAATACTTTGTGAAAAAGTCAGTTAGTTAATGAAGAACAAATTGTCATCCAGTAAGCTTTGATTTCATTTCCAATTTCCCCTCCATGTTGAAATTCTGTAAAAGTTATGTGGAGGACAATTAGTAATCTATATGCCAAATATTTGATGGTCCGATCACATTTTGTCTCCTTTCAACACTTTTTAAACCTTTGGCGCCGGCGAGACACAAGAAACGACGTTTCTCCTCCATGTACTTTCCATCCCGCTCGGTTTTTAAGCCTCCATATATCCACTAATTCGTGTCCAGGATAGTTGTGATCTCCTTATGTTAGGTGTTATGTTAGCTCCTTACTAGGGTGATAGTTTGTAGTGCGATTTCCTTTACGGTCCATTGAGGTATTGATAACTGTGTTATAATCTCCCACCATAATAATAGGATACTTTTGTTGATCTCAATAGATGGTTATCATTTTTTTTTAAGAAGTGTGGATCATGATTGTACTGAACATTTCCCTATGTGGTTCTACTGAACATTTCCCTATGGGGTTCTACTGAACATTTCCCTATGGGGTTCTACTGAACATTTCCCTATGGGGTTCTACTGAACATTTCCCTATGTGGTGGTACTGAACATTTCCCTATGTGGTGGTACTGAACATTTCCCTATGTGGTGGTACTGAACATTTCCCTATGGGGTTCTACTGAACATTTCCCTATGGGGTTCTACTGAACATTTCCCTATGTGGTGGTACTGAACATTTCCCTATGTGGTGGTACTGAACATTTCCCTATGGGGTTCTACTGAACATTTCTCTATGTGGTTCTACTGAACATTTCCCTATGTGGTGGTACTGAACATTTCCCTATGGGGTTCTACTGAACATTTCTCTATGTGGTTCTACTGAACATTTCCCTATGTGGTGGTACTGAACATTTCCCTATGGGGTTCTACTGAACATTTCCCTATGTGGTGGTACTGAACATTTCCCTATGTGGTGGTACTGAACATTTCCCTATGTGGTGGTACTGAACATTTCCCTATGTGGTGGTACTGAACATTTCCCTATGTGGTGGTACTGAACATTTCCCTATGTGGTGGTACTGAACATTTCCCTATGTGGTGGTACTGAACATTTCCCTATGTGGTGGTACTGAACATTTCCCTATGTGGCTCTACTGAACATTTCCCTATGTGGTTCTACTGAACATTTCCCTATGTGGTGGTACTGAACATTTCCCTATGTGGTTCTACTGAACATTTCCCTATGTGGTGGTACTGAACATTTCCCTATGTGGTGGTACTGAACATTTCCCTATGTGGTTCTACTGAACATTTCCCTATGGGGTTCTACTGAACATTTCCCTATGTGGTGGTACTGAACATTTCCCTATGTGGTGGTACTGAACATTTCCCTATGTGGTGGTACTGAACATTTCCCTATGGGGTTCTACTGAACATTTCCCTATGGGGTTCTACTGAACATTTCCCTATGTGGTGGTACTGAACATTTCCCTATGTGGTGGTACTGAACATTTCCCTATGTGGTGGTACTGAACATTTCCCTATGTGGTGGTACTGAACATTTCCCTATGTGGTGGTACTGAACATTTCCCTATGTGGTGGTACTGAACATTTCCCTATGTGGTGGTACTGAACATTTCCCTATGTGGTTCTACTGAACATCTATAGTTGAATGAGTTTCCTGTGAATAATAGATATTATTTTCCTTCTCGTTTAGGAAAGGTAAATACTGATTGTCTTTTCTTATTATCTGCTACGCCATTACAATTATAACTGGCTGTCACACCCTGAGAGCTGTTTATTCTGTTGGTTAGGTCAGGGTGTGATTTAGGGTGGGTTATCTAGGGGAAGTATATGTCTATGTTGGCCTGGTATGGATCCCAATCAGAGGCAGCTGTTTATCGTTGTCTCTGATTGGGGATCATATTTAGGTAGCCATTTCCCCATTGTGCTTTGTGGGATCTTGTCTAGGTATAGTTGCCTGTGAGCACTACGCTGAGCTTCACGTTTCGTTTGTTCGCTTTATTGTTTTTGTTCTTTGAGTTCTCTCTTCCTAATAAAAGGGATGGAAACATACCACGCTGCATCTTGGTCCAATCATTACGACGATCGTGACACTGGCTATACATTTCAAATCAAAACAAACTTTATTTGTAACATGCGCCGAACAGAACAGGTGTAG
Source organism: Salvelinus fontinalis (assembly GCF_029448725.1). Classification (NCBI taxonomy): domain Eukaryota; kingdom Metazoa; phylum Chordata; class Actinopteri; order Salmoniformes; family Salmonidae; genus Salvelinus; species Salvelinus fontinalis. Next base: position 352,498 of record NW_026600215.1, read on the forward strand.
ACATTACAGTGCAATGCCTACTTACAAGCCCTTAATAACCAACAATGCAGTTCAAGAAATAGAGTTAAGAAAATATTTACTAAAATAAACTAAAGTAAAAAATAAAACACTAGAAAATTACATAACAATAACGAGGCAATATACAAGGGGTACCGGTACCGAGTCAATGTGTGGGGGTACAGGTTAGTCGAGGTAATTTGTAAAGTGACTATTCATAGATAATAAACAGTGAGCAGCAGCAGTGTCAATGTAAATAGTCCGGGTGGCCATTTGATTAGCTGTTCAGGAGTCTCATGGCTTGGGGGTAGAAGCTGTTAAAGAGCCTTTTGGACCTAGACTTGGCGCTCTGGTACCGCTTCCCGTTCGGTAGACAAGAGAACAGTTTACGACTAGGATGACTGGAGTCTTTGACCATTTTTGGGGTCTTCCTCTGACACCGCCTGGTATATAGGTCCTGGATGTCAGGAAGCTTGGCACCAGTTATGTACTGGGCCGTACGCACTACCCTCTGTAGCGCCTTACGGTCAGATACCGAGCAGTTGCCATACCAGGCGATGATGCAACCGGTCAGCATGCTCTCGATGGTTCAGCTGTAGAACTGTTTGAGGATCTGGGGACCCATGCCAAATCTTTTCAGTCTCCTGAGTGGGAAAAGGTGTTGTCGTGCCCTCTTCACGACTGTCTTGGTGTGTTTGGACCATGATAGTTTGTTTGGTGATGTGGACATTAAGGAACTTGAAACTCTCAACCCGCTTCACTTCAGTCCCGTCAATGTTAATGGGGGCCTGATCAGCCCTCCTTTTCCTATAGTCCACGATCAGCTCCTTTGTCTTGCTCACATTGAGGGATAGGTTGTTGTCCTGGCACCACACTGCCAGGTCTCTGACCTCCTCCCTATAGACTGTCTCAGTGTTGTCGGTGATCAGGCCTACCACTTCTGTGTCATCAGCAAACATAATGATGGTGTTGGAGTCGTGCCTGGCCATGCAGTCATGAGTGAACAGGGAGTACAGGAGGGGACTAAGCAGCGTGGCAAATGTGTTGTTGCCTACTCTTACCACCTGGGTGAGGCTCGTCAGAAAGTCCAGGATCCAGTTGCAGAGGGAGGTGTTTAGTCCCAGAGTCCTTAGCTTAGTGATTGGCTTTTTGGGCACTATAGGGTTAAACACTGAGCTGAAGTCAATGAACAGCATTCTCACATAGGTGTTCCTTTAGTCTGGGTGGGAAAGGGCAGTGTGGAGCGCGATTGAGATTGCGTCATCTGTGGATCTGTTGGGGCGGTATGCGAATTGGAGTGAGTCTAGGGTTTCCGGCATGATGACGTTGGTGTGAGCCATGACCAGCCTTTCAAAGCACTTCATGGCTACCGATGTGAGTGCTACGGGGCGGTAATAATTTAGGCAGGTTACGTTCGCTTTCTTGAGCACAGGAACTACAGTGGTCTGTTTCAAACATGTAGGTATTACAGACTCAGTCAGGGAGAGGTTGAAAATGTCAGTGAAGATACTTGACAGATGGTCCACGCATGCTCTGAGTACACTTCCTGGTAATCCGTCTGGCCCCGCAGCTTTGTGAATGTTGACCTGTTTAAAGGTCTTGCTCGCAACGGCTACCGAGAGCATGATCACACAGTCATCCGGAACAGCTGGTTCTCCCATGCATGCTGTAGTGTTGCTTGCCTCGAAGCGGGCATAAAATGCGTTTAGCTCATCTGGTAGGCTTGCGTCACTGGGCAGCTCACGGCTGTAGTCCGTAATATTTTTTAAGAGCCTGTTTAGTAGGTTTCAATCTTAGTCATGTATTGATGCTTTGCTTGTTTAATGGTTCGTCTGAGGACATAGCGAGATTTCTTATAAGCGACCGGATTAGTGTCCCGCTCCTTGAAAGCGGCAGCTCTAGCCTTTAAATCGGTGAGGATGTTGCCTGTAATCCATGGCTTCTGGTTGGGAAATGTACGTACGGTCACTGTGGGGACAACGTCGTCGATGCACTTATTGATGAAGCCAATGACTGAGGTGGTGTATTCCTCAATGCCATTGGATGAATCCCGGAACATATTCCAGTCTGTGCTAGCAAAACCGCTAGCAAAGCGTCATCTGACCACTATCTGGTACTTCCTGCTTTAGTTTTTGCTTGAAAGCAGGAATCAGGATGATAGAATTATGGTCAGATATGCCAAATGGAGGGAGAGCTTTGTATGTCTCTCTGTGTGTGGAGTAAAGGTGGTGTAGAGTTTTTTTCCCCCTCTGGTTGCACATTTAACATGCTGATAGAAATTAAGTAAAACAGATTTAAGTTTCCCTGCATTAAAGCCCCCGGCCACTAGGAGCGCTGCCTCTGGATGAGCATTTTCTTGTTTGCTTATGGCCTTATACAGCTGGTTGAGTGCAGTCTTAGTGCCAGCATCGGTTTGTGTGGTGGATGTTGTGTGGTGGATGAATTAGTTGGGTAACATAGATAATTAAGATGTCTTATCTGCATAATATGCTTATGTGATATACTTGTTATTAGAATGTATCCCTTTGGACTTTGGAGTTGGCAGTTGTACTTCTTCCTTCAGCTGGGGCTCAGTCACCTGGGGCCCACAGAGGGGAGAGGTCAGGCTTGTCTTTTATATGTCCCTGGTGCAGAATATCAGACAGGGAAGAGGACAGGATGGAACATGGTTTTCATATGTGAATGTGTCTTTACCTATTCTGAAAACCATGTGAAGGGATGGCGTGATTAAGGGGGAACAAATTACTTGTCTCCACAATGTCTGTGCGCAAGTCACTCCCTCCTTTGGCATTTGGGGGAGGTGTATGGCAGTGTCTGGAACCATTGTTTGTTCCCTCTGATGTTGCACTTATCCTAGGACTCACTCCCCTCGGTGAGCTTGTCCAGAAGTGCAGTCAAGAAGCGGTTTTACTTGAGATGGGAGTATCTAGAGTTGACAATTGAGTTATGCCATTGGATGAGTTGGTGGTTTTGTACTATGAAGTACCAGGAACGAGATTAGAACCTCGTTTTACGGACCAAACTGAACTATAATTTATAGCAAATGCAATCTGGCTACGGGATATTCCTTTCTCATTATAAAGTCTTCCTTTGTGAACTGTTCCTAATATCTGTGGTTTGTCATGTCGGCTAGTGGATCTTTGCTATAAAAGATCTCAGTAGCCATTGTGTTGTCACTCTCAACGGTTCATTAGAAATAGGGAATCGTTGAAAGTCCTTGCTGTTGCAAAGCTCTTATTATTAAAGATGTAGTTTAATTATAACTTTGACTGGTGTGTGAAGTTTGTCTCTCCTCATTTGGTAATACAGAAATGAACTACCGCAGTTGGTAAATAGATGGCTACGCATAATATAGATGTGAACTCTCTTGGTAAATAGTGTGGTCTACAACTTATCATGGGGTATTCTACCTCAGGCGAGCAATACTCAAGACTTCTTTAATATTAGACATTGCGCACCAGCAGACAAATAGACACACACCCCGTCCCTCGTCTTACTAGACGTAGCTTGGTAGGATAGTCCTAATCGTAGATCTTCCAGTTTGTTTTCCAATGATTGCACGTTGGCCAACAATGTGGAGGGAAGTGGTGGTTTACATCTTTTCTTCGGATGACGGGGATTTGGGCCTTTTCTCGACAAAGCAGTATATCCTTCGTGCCGGACTCATTAAAGTTCGAGGTGAGTAATGGCTGTTCTGATGTCCAGAAGCTCTTTTCGGTCATAAGAGATGGTAGCAGCAACTTTATGTACAAAATAAGTTACAAACGATGCCAGAAAAACATACCAAATAGCATAGTTGGTTAGGAGCACGTAAAACATCCCCTCTGGTGCCATTATATTAATATGGTACAGTTGTCTTATTTTTTATGCTCATGTGTGAAGCGTATACTTTTGTTGCAAGGGTAGATTTGTTTAAGACTACCAAGAAACACTCTGTGTTAAAAGTAGTTACCATAATGAGATACGAGTTTCAAGTTTCAATTATACTTACCATATTATGGTTGCAAAATGATTACCGAAATGACTACCAAAATGACTACCAAAATGTACCATGATGTATGTTTCTAACTGTCTTCCTTTGTCCTCCCCTAAAAAGTCCCGCCCCAACCCGAGAAAGGCCCTATCACATCCCTTCCTGAATCACACCTCTTGCATCTTCATCACCTTTCTAACCTCTGAGTGCATGACACCCCACCGGTCCCTTACGTAGGTTCGCACTCCAGCCTAATGGTCATTATAGCTGACTTTCCTGGTGTTTCTTCATGTTCTACAGGACTTTATCCCTTTGTCTGAACAGATGTGTTAAGGCACCTCTGACCCAGGGCAGGTCCTTTAACTTTCACTGTTCTCCACGGTTCATTTACATACCTTTGTGAATTCAGTGAGAAAGTAATCCCATGTACTTTACTTAGAATCTTTGCCAGTTTCTGGATATCAACTCATCGATGAAAGAATATATATATGTATATATCTACATTTGTACATTGTTTTAAATTAATCCATGTGGGTGGTGCTTTAGGTTCATTTTCCAAACCCAGGAGATTACTGATCACTGAAACAGTCTGGCAGAGCATCTGCATTTAGAATCCTGTCAGGACGTGTCACCAAGAGCCAATCCAGCAAATCCCATTATGAGTTTCTGGATTACTCACCTAAAATAATTCATTCATTTGACCATTGCATTGAATAAACTGTGGTGATAATATTGTTTCTGGAGTCTTACAGATACATTGGGTATTACTCTTAAACACTGAGTATACAAAACATTAGGAACACCTTCCTAATATTGAGTTGAACCCCCCCCCTTCTTTGCCCTCAGAACAGCCTCAGTTTGTCGGGGAATGGACTCTACAAGGTGTCGAAAGCGTTCCACTGGGACGCTGGCCCATGTTGACTCCAATGTTTCGTACTGTTGTCAAGTTGGCTGGATGTCCTTTGGGCGGTTGACCATTCTTGATACACACGGGAAACTGTTGAGTGTGAAAAACCCAGCAGCGTTGCAGTTCTTGACACAAACCGGTGCACCTGGCACCTACTACCATACCCCTGTTCAAAGGCACTTAAATCTATTGTCTTGCCCATGCATCCTCTGAATGGCAAACAGACACAATCCACAGCTCAATTGTCTCGAGGCTTAAAAAATCCTTCTTTAACCTGTCTCCACCCCTTCATCTACACTGATTGAAGTGGATTTAACAAGTGACATCAATAAGGGGTCATAGCTTTCACCTGGGCTCAGTCTATGTCATGGAAATAGGTATAATGTTTTAAATGCTCAGCGTATATGGCTGGTGTTTGGCAGGTGTCCTCTCTCCCAGTCTCCTGATCATCATAGATCCTAGATGATATAGGATACATATACCTATATCTATATCTGACCCTGATGCCTCTGCTGCTCGGCAGGTATCCTCTCTCCCAGTCTCCGGATCAGCTCAGCTAACTCCTCCATATTGTGGTTCTTCTGCTCCAGGAGTTCGTAGCGTAAACTAGAGATGTCATGTTTAATCTCCTTCAGCTCTCCTGGGAGACAGAGAGGGGGGGGGGGGGGAGGTCAAAAATGAGGGGTACAGACTGCATTCATACATTTTTGGGGGGAATTTGTCCCTCAGTCTGTCAACCGACAGAAGATCTGCAATGAATTTATAGAATGGATTTATCCGATGTGGGAGAACTCAACAGCTTTTCTACCTATCTAGATCTAGGCCCTCTGTTGCTTTATAAAACAGGTCACTTGGATCCTGGATGCTGATTGTCTACGTCCAGCATCGTGCCTAAGAACAGCCCTCTGCCGGGCCACAACCCCTCAGTCCTAATTGCTTAAGCAGCCTAATACAGTATACATGTAACAGTATAGCTTTCGTCCCTCTCCTCGCCCCTACCTGGGCTCGAACCAGGGACCGTCTGCACACATCGACAGCCACCCTCGAAGCATCGTTACCCATCGCGCCACAAAAGCCGCGGCCCTTGCAGAGCAAGGGGAACAACTACTTTGAGGTCTCAGAGCGAGTGACGTGACCCATTGAAACGCTATTTAGCGCGCACCACCGCTAACTAGCTAGCCATTTCACATCGGTTAAATACAGATTAGGGTAAAACAACTTCATCTATATGTAGCCAATTCCCCCTGATGAGTATGCTACAGGACTATTTCATTCACTGTGTTTTTTGCCGATTTGTTTATGTTTGACTCTCCTACTCTCCCCAGCCAATCAGCAAGTGCCCACTCGCCCCACCCTCTGTGCATGAGCTGATCATGCAACCTCTGATTGGCTAAGAACATCTAGCTGGTTCTGCACTGGCTAGCCAGGCCCAATGCATGCTCGTCCATCACTATGGAACACCAGTCACTTCAATAATGTTTAGATACTGCTTTACCCATTTCATATGTACAGTGCCTTCGGGAAAGGGTTCAGACCCCTTGACTTTTTCCACATTTTGTAACGTTACAGCCTTATTCTAAAACAGATTAAATAAAAAATAAATCCTCAGCAAACTACACACAATAGACCATAATGACATCACAATACCCCATAATGACATCACAATACACCATAATGACATCACAATACACCATAATGACGAAGTGACAGCAGGTTTTTAATAATTTTAGCAAATGTATTAAATATAAAACAACTGAAACAGAATTCAGACCCTCAGACTCAGCATTGAGTTCAGGCGCATCCTGTTTCCATTGATCATCCTTGAGATGTTTCTACAACTTGATTGGAGTCCACCTGTGGTAAATTCAATTGATTGGACATGATTTGGAAAGGCACACACCTGTCTATATAAGATCCCACAGTTGACAGTGCATGTCAGAGCAAAAACCAAGCCATGAGGTCGAAGGATTTGTCCGTAGAGCTCCGAGACAGGATTGCGTCGAGGCACAGATCTGGGGAAGGTCACCAAAAACATTCTGCAGCATTGAAGGTCCCCAAGAACACAGTGGCCTCCATCATTCTTAAATGGAAGAGTTTTGGAACCACCAAGACTCTTCCTAGAGCTGGCCTCCCAGCCAAATTGAGCAATCAGGGGAGAAGGGCCTTCGTCAGGGAGGTGACCAAGAACCTGATGGTCACTCTGACAGAGCTCCAGAGTTCCTCTGTAGAGATGGGAGAACCTTCCAGAAGGACAATCATTCCTGCAATACTCCACTAATCAGGCCTTTGCTGTAAAGTAGCCAGACGAAAGCCACTCCTCAGTAAAAGGCACATGACAGCCCGCTTCGAGTTTGCCAAAAGGCACCAAAAGACTTTCAGACCATGAGAAACAAGATTCTCTGGTCTGATGAAACCAAGATTGAACTCTTTGGCCTGAATGCCAAGCATCACATCTGGAGGAAAACTGGCACCATCCCTACGGTGAAGCGCGGTGGTGGCAGCATCATGCTGTGGGGATGTTTTTCAGCAGCAGGGACTGGGAGACTAGTCAGGATCGAGTAAAAGATGGACGGAGCAAAGTACAGAAAGATCCTTGATGAAAACCTACTCCAGAACTCTCAGGACCTCAGACTGGGGCGAAGGTTCACCTTCCAACAGCACAACGACCCTAAGAACACAGCCAAGACAACGCAGGAGTGACTTCGGGACAAGTCTCTGAATGTCCTTGAGTGGCCCAGCCAGAGCCCGGACTTGAGCAAGATCGAACACCTCTGGAGAGATCTGAAAATAGCTGTGCAGTGACGCTCCCCATCCAACCTGACAGAGCTTGAGAGGATCTGCAGAGAAGAATGGAAAAACTCCCCAAATACAGGTGTGCCAAGCTTGCAGCGTCATACCCAAGAAGACTCGAGGCTGTAATCCCTGCCAAAGGTGCTTCAACAAAGTACTGAGTAAAGGGTCTGAATACTTATGTTAATGTGATATTTCAGGTTTTAATTTTTAATAAATTAGCAAACATTTCTATGCTTTGTCATTATGGCGTATTGTATGTAGATTGATTGTAAGGTTCTGTATTTATATTCTTAGTCAACCTTGTGTTCTGTTTCGTTGTGTTCTTGAACGTAGTCCTGTCTTTCATTTTTGTTCATTGATTTCACCTGTATTAGTTACTCACCTGTTCTCATCAGCTCCTTATTTAGTTCAGTTTATTCTGTTTGTGCCTTTCGGAGGTATTGTTGGTTTTGACTCTACTCTTTTCCTAGCTCGTTTGTGAGAACCAGTTATAGCCTTCAGTCCTAGTTTTGATTCACCTGCTTTATAACTGTCACCTGCAGGTGCAGATCAGAGATCAGTCTATATATCACTGTCACCTGCAGATCAGAGATCAGTCTATATATCACTGTCACCTGCCGGTACAGATCAGAGATCAGTCTATATATCACTGTCACCTGCCGGTGCAGATCAGAGATAAGTCTATATATCACTGTCACCTGCCGGTACAGATCAGAGATCAGTCTATATATCACTGTCACCTGCCGGTACAGATCAGAGATCAGTCTATATATCACTGTCACCTGCAGGTTCAGATCAGAGATCAGTCTATATATCACTGTCACCTGCCGGTGCAGATCAGAGATCAGTCTATAAATCACTGTCACCTGCCGGTGCAGATCAGAGATCAGTCTATATATCACTGTCACCTGCCGGTGCAGATCAGAGATCAGTCTATATATCACTGTCACCTGCCGGTACAGATCAGAGATCAGTCTATATATCACTGTCACCTGCCGGTACAGATCAGAGATCAGTCTATATATCACTGTCACCTGCAGGTTCAGATCAGAGATCAGTCTATATATCACTGTCACCTGCCGGTGCAGATCAGAGATCAGTCTATAAATCACTGTCACCTGCCGGTGCAGATCAGAGATCAGTCTATATATCACTGTCACCTGCCGGTGCAGATCAGAGATCAGTCTATATATCACTGTCACCTGCCGGTACAGATCAGAGATCAGTCTATATATCACTGTCACCTGCCGGTACAGATCAGAGATCAGTCTATATATCACTGTCACCTGCCGGTACAGATCAGAGATCAGTCTATATATCACTGTCACCTGCAGGTTCAGATCAGAGATCAGTCTATATATCACTGTCACCTGCCGGTACAGATCAGAGATCAGTCTATATATCACTGTCACCTGCCGGTGCAGATCAGAGATCAGTCTATATATCACTGTCACCTGCCGGTACAGATCAGAGATCAGTCTATAAATCACTGTCACCTGCCGGTACAGATCAGAGATCAGTCTATATATCACTGTCACCTGCCGGTGCAGATCAGAGATAAGTCTATATATCACTGTCACCTGCCGGTACAGATCAGAGATCAGTCTATATATCACTGTCACCTGCCGGTACAGATCAGAGATCAGTCTATATATCACTGTCACCTGCAGGTTCAGATCAGAGATCAGTCTATATATCACTGTCACCTGCCGGTGCAGATCAGAGATCAGTCTATAAATCACTGTCACCTGCCGGTGCAGATCAGAGATCAGTCTATATATCACTGTCACCTGCCGGTGCAGATCAGAGATCAGTCTATATATCACTGTCACCTGCCGGTACAGATCAGAGATCAGTCTATATATCACTGTCACCTGCCGGTACAGATCAGAGATCAGTCTATATATCACTGTCACCTGCCGGTGCAGATCAGAGATCAGTCTATATATCATTGTCACCTGCCGGTGCAGATCAGAGATCAGTCTATACATCACTGTCACCTGCAGATCAGAGATCAGTCTATATATCACTGTCACGACTTTAGCTATTGCAATTACTCTATTTCATTCCTGTTGCCTTCATTCATAGTATTACATGTTTATTTCCCTATGCTGTGTTTATTGTACTCATGACTACTTTTTCTTCTATAAAACAGACCATTTCCATGATCATGACTCCTTGCAACAACAAAAAAGCCCTGTGTGTGTTAACTATTTGTGAGATTGTCTTAAATCTCTCTGACCAGGAAAGGTGTTCAGTAGGTCACAAAACAGTCAAATAGGAGGGGTCTCCCTCATACCTTCATTCACTTCGTCACTGTCTTTATTGATCTGTGCTTGTATCACATATCTCTTGATGAGGCGCCTCATTATCTTCTGTGTAGTAGAAAAAAAAGAGTAAAATACGATTATTGTATAAGCTTGTATACAAATGAGTAACGTATGATTATTGTATAAGCTTGTATACAAATGAGTAAAGTATGATTATTGTATAAGCTTGTATACAAATGAGTAAAGTATGATTATTGTATAAGCTTGTTTACAAATGAGTAAAGTATGATTATTGTATAATCTTGTATACAAAAGATTAAAGTATGCTATGCCTTATGGTGATGAAAACCTATGGAACTAAGCATTGTGACGTGAAAATACTACCTCTATAGGTCTACTTACCTGGTGCCGACTCGGACAAGCCAGACCTCCAGCAGTTAAATTCTTATGATGATCCAACTGGAGGTTCAGACACAATCAAACAATACTTCATTAATAAAGTGTAAATTCAACAATTTATCACAAAATAAAAACAAGGTCTAGCTGCACTTCTCCAACAGGACACTAGAGGGCTCAGTACACAACAAAGTAAATATAGAGAGTTTCCCATATTGATCATTATATTTAGTCCAGTACAACTTCGTATACTGGTCTAGGAAACCACAGTATAGAGCCAGGACATACATCTATCATAACATCATCTATAGGCTGGATGACTCTGACAGTGTGTCCATATAGAGAACTTCATCCACAAGCTCAATTGCTACGAAAGAGAACAAGAGAGCGTGAGAGAGAGGGCTAGGGACAGGGGACTAGGGACAGGGGACTAGGGACAGGGGGCTAGGGACAGGGGGCTAGGGACAGGGGGCTAGGGACAGGGGGCTAGGGGGCTAGGGACAGGAGGCTAGGGACAGGAGGCTAGGGACAGGGGACTAGGGACAGGGGGTTAGGGACAGGGGGCTAGGGACAGGGGGCTAGGGACAGGGGGCTAGAGACAGGGGGCTAGGGACAGGGGGCTAGGGACAGGGGGCTAGGGACAGGGGGCTAGGGACAGGAGGCTAGGGACAGGGGGCTAGGGACAGGGGACTAGGGACAGGAGGCTAGAGACAGGGGGCTAGGGACAGGAGGCTAGAGACAGGGGGCTAGGGACAGGAGGCTAGAGACAGGGGGCTAGGGACAGGGGGCTAGGGACAGGGGGCTAGGGACAGGAGGCTAGGGACAGGGGACTAGGGACAGGAGGCTAGAGACAGGGGGCTAGAGACAGGGGGCTAGAGACAGGGGGCTAGAGACAGGGGACTAGAGACAGGGGACTAGAGACAGGGGACTAGAGACAGGGGGCTAGAGACAGGGGGCTAGGGACAGGGGGCTAGGGACAGGGGGCTAGGGACAGGAGGCTAGAGACAGGGGGCTAGGGACAGGGGACTAGGGACAGGAGGCTAGAGACAGGGGGCTAGGGACAGGAGGCTAGGGACAGGGGGCTAGGGACAGGAGGCTAGAGACAGGGGGCTAGGGACAGGGGGCTAGGGACAGGGGGCTAGGGACAGGAGGCTAGAGACAGGGGGCTAGGGACAGGGGACTAGGGACAGGAGGCTAGAGACAGGGGGGTAGGGACAGGAGGCTAGAGACAGGGGGCTAGGGACAGGAGGCTAGAGACAGGGGACTAGAGACAGGGGGCTAGAGACAGGGGGCTAGAGACAGGGGGCTAGAGACAGGGGACTAGAGACAGGGGACTAGAGACAGGGGACTAGAGACAGGAGGCTAGAGACAGGGGGCTAGGGACAGGGGGCTAGGGACAGGGGGCTAGGGACAGGAGGCGAGAGACAGGGGGCTAGGGACAGGGGGCGAGGGACAGGGGGCGAGGGACAGGGGGCTAGAGACAGGGGGCTAGGGACAGGGGCCAGGGACAGGGGGCTAGGGACAGGGGGCTAGGGACAGGGGGCTAGGGACAGGGGGCTAGGGACAGGAGGCTAGAGACAGGGGGCTAGGGACAGGGGGCGAGGGACAGGGGGCTAGGGACAGGGGGCTAGGGACAGGGGGCTAGAGACAGGGGCCAGGGACAGGGGACTAGGGACAGGGGAATAGGGACAGGGGGCTAGGGACAGGGGGCTAGGGACAGGAGGCTAGGGACAGGGGACTAGGGACAGGGGGCTAGGGACAGGGGGCTAGGGACAGGGGGCTAGGGACAGGGGGCGAGGGACAGGGGGCGAGGAACAGGGGGCGAGGGACAGGGGACTAGAGACAGGGGGCTAGAGACAGGGAGCTAGAGACAGGGGGCTAGGGACAGGGGGCTAGAGACAGGGGGCTAGAGACAGGGGGCTAGAGACAGGGGACTAGAGACAGGGGACTAGGGACAGGGGGCTAGGGACAGGGGGCTAGGGACAGGAGGCTAGGGACAGGGGGCTAGGGACAGGGGGCTAGGGACAGGGGGCTAGGGACAGGGACAGGGGGCTAGGGACAGGGGGCTAGGGACAGGGGACTAGGGACAGGAGGCTAGGGACAGGAGGCTAGGGACAGGGGACTAGGGACAAGGGACAGGGGGCTAGGGACAGGGGGCTAGGGACAGGGGGCTAGGGACAGGGGACTAGGGACAGGAGACTAGGGACAGGAGACTAGGGACAGGGGGACTAGGGACAGGGGACTAGGGACAGGAGGCTAGGGACAGGGGACAAGGGACAGGGGGCTAGGGACAGGGGGCTAGAGACAGGGGGCTAGGGACAGGGGGCTAGGGACAGGGGACTAGGGACAGGGGACTAGGGACAGGGGGCTAGAGACAGGGGGCTAGAGACAGGGGGCTAGAGACAGGGGACTAGGGACAGGGCACTAGGGACAGGGGACTAGGGACAGGGGACTAGGGACAGGGGGCTAGGGACAGGGGACTAGGGACAGGGGGCTAGAGACAAGGTTATAAGGGATAATCTAAACCATAAATCAATAATGGTCAGACTATTTCCCACCAGTACGCTACTACCTACTTTGTGTGTGTGTGTGTGTGTGTGTGTGTACGTGTGTGTGTGAGAGAGAGAGAGAGAGAGAGAGAGAGAGAGAGAGAGAGAGAGAGAGAGAGAGAGAGAGAGAGAGAGAGAGAGAGAGAGAGAGAGAGAGAGAGAGAGAGAGAGAGAGAGAGAGAGAGAGAGAGAGAGAGAGAGAGAGTGCACGATTGTGTGGTTCACCTTATTGAGCTCTGTATCCTCATTGTGACAGCTCTTGTGTCTGTTGAGAGCCTTCAGCATGAGGTCTCTTAGCCCCAGGACCAAGGCAATGATGGCCTTGGGACTGGGAACCAGGTTAAAGGGGACAGGTAATGTCCCACCTTCCTCAAAGTAGGAGAACCATAGCTTAGCCCGGGCAAATTTCCACTCTACATCAGCGTCATCCTGGGGGGAGGAGATGGGAGGAGGGGGAGGGGAGGAGAAGGGAGGGGGGGTGGGAAGGAGAGGGGAGGAGGAGTGGGAAGAAGAAAGAATGAGAGGAGGGTGGAAGGGTGGGGAGGAAGAGGAGTAGGGAGGAAAAGGGAGGGGAGGGGAGAGGAGGGGAGGAGAAGGGAGGAGTAGAGAAGGGAGGAGGGGAGAGGAGGGGAGGGGAGGAGAAGGGAGGAGGGGAGGGGAGGGGAGGGGAGGAGAAGGGAAGGTAGGGGTTAATGCCGAGAACCTACAGTTATGAATATAGCTACTGTTCCCTGAAGGAGGCAAACGAGGTACAACACAGCAATGGAGACATAAAATCACTCACAACCCTGGGGGACACAAGATGAAATGGCCCACAGCAGACTACCCAGAGTTCCGACCTGACAGGAAAACCTGCGGTACCGGGTGTTTGCTAGCTGCCTAATGACCCTCTCCTGCCCCAGTCGAAAGCACCCTGCAGGTTACACTGGGAACAGTGACATCCAAGAGATAAAACCTTACAACAGTGTGTGGGGATGCCCAACTCACCTACCTCTCTTTAAACGAGGCCCAAGAAGCCGCAAGATCTCTGGTGGTGTGTGCACATTACCGTTAGGTAATTCCTGCCTTCTGCTGTCATATGTCAGACAAAAAGCCTCGACAATCCAGTGGGAGAGAAGCTGCTTACAAAACACTCTACCACCAGCCAGATTAGATAAACTGACACCCCTGGTCCGCTCATTTTACATGGTCAAGCTCGTACCGGACACAGGGCATGTAACCTCCGCTGCTCCTCAGAAGCAAATGGAGGAGGTGAACAGGGAAAAAGCTGAAAATCTAGAGACCGTAGGACATAGTTATGACCTTAGGGGCGAAGGCCGCATTAGGACGCAACGTCACCTTAGAGTCGCCAAGGGTGAACTTCATACAAGTGGGGGTGAATGGATAACGCGTGGAGATCCCCAACGCGCTGAGCCGAGGCCAAAGACACGAGCAGGGTGGTCTTGTAGAAGAGGATCTTCAGATCCACAGACTCCATTGGTCCAAAAGGGGCCTCACCACAGCACATCCAAAGCCAAAGCCAAAGCTGGCCTGACACGGCACACACCTTTTATAAACCGCACCTCCAGGGGATGAGTCCCTGGAGTGGCACCATCAGTTCCCACATGACACGCTGAAATAGCTCCCGTATACACCTTCAGAGAACGAACCCCGCTTGAAAAGCACCTTTAAGAACATTAAAATGTCCACCAGAGGAAAGGAACAATTCCTTTATTTTGGCACCTGCCTTTTATTTCCATACGACCCTCTAGTTGTGTCCTCGCGGACTGTTTAGTAGCAATAACGTTCAGAGGTAAACCCCTTGCCGTCATATTGGATCTTTTAAGGGCCCACTGATTCCAAATCTGCGGCCAAGGTGGCGAGAGTTGCGTTGCCACGGGGCCTAAAAGGCGAATGATCTCCACAAACCAAGGTCGTTCGGGCCAACGGGGAGCCACAAGGATCAATGACAACTCGTCCCGACGCACCCTCTCCAGCGTGGAATGAATCAGATCTGAGGCCACTGGTTCACGAGAGAATCCGTTCCCAACAGAGTTTACATATGGAGTAAAACAGCCGACGATGCTCATTTTCTCAAGATCTGTCGGCCCTTGTCGGACATTTCCTATATCTGGGAAACCACGCAGGGGTGCAGCCGTCTCCTCCCCTGGATTACATATCTGCACCGTGTTGAAGCACCCGGGGAAATACGTCACCCGGAGCGAGGAAAAGTGTGTACTGCTCCACAGCTGGCCAAGGAGCAGGCCAAGGACAAGAGGAGGTGAGACCATACCCCTCCCTGTCTGTTGATATAGAAGCCATCAACCCCAATAGATCTAGTCATCGGCAAAAAACGCAATCCAGACGAAATTGCGCCAAGCAAAGCCGAGAAACCGGTCTCCCTCTGCGGGGACAAGAATTTTTGACTGAGTCTAACTTGAGACCCAGAAACAGAATGCGCTGAGATGGAGGTAAACAGCTGCAGACACTGAACATGGGAAACCAGCCGAGAGGCAACGCCACCAGCTCCCTCGACTCCGCTACCACTTGCCAATCGTCCCGGTAGTCCAATATCCGCATAGGTACGAGGGAAAGCCTGAAAGGGAGGAACCAAAAACTCGTAGTCTATAGCCTCGAAACGGAACCTCAGCAACTTCCTGTGAAGGGGATATTTGTTCACAGTATGCATCCTTCAGGTTGATGGAGGTGAACCAATCGCCCGGGTGCACTGACTGTAACAACCGGCTGTTCGTGAGCATTCTGAATTTGTAGATCCTGAGGTGTTCAGGGCACACAGGTCTAAAATTGGAATCAAAGTCCTGCCACTTTTGAGGACTAAGAAATATCGGCTGAACCAGCTGTCCTGGGCTTCTCACATAGGAAACATTCTGATCACCTGCTTCTGGAGAAGGGAAGATATCTCCCTCATAACGAGAACAGTCGACCTAATGACGCTGTAAAAACATGGGGGACGCACAAGCAATTGTAGCCTGTACCCCGATGTCACTGTTTACAAAACCCAGGGCGACAGAAAAAATGAATCTTAACACTGTGGGGTAGAAACAATGTGTTTAAGTCTACTCTGATGTACCCTGACTGGCCCTGCCACTTTGGGGTACTGTTGTCACAGTGAATGAATTCATGCCTCAGGTTTATCTCCTGTGGAAGGCGGGGCTTCCAGTGAGGCACAGTGATCGTTGGCCCTGTCAAGCGTGATTCTAATGTTCTTCAGTAGAGGGCGCTAGCACAAACTCCACACAGCTGTGTTGCAGTGAGTTGACCAACTGAAAAGGGAACTGAGTATTTAGAAACAATCAACTCTAAAACAACAACAATCAGTTTTATAACATAATTCCAAGCTTCCGGCTTTCATAAATAACCGTTTCCCTTTACATCCATAATAATTGTCCAGAGGTAAATACTAAAAGCATTGAGTGGGAGAGCCATAGCAACCTGATTGATATGGATGGCAGCCAATGTTTGAATCCCAAATGACACATTCTTCCCTATATAGTGCACTACATTTGAGCCGGGCCCATATGGCTCTAGTCTAAAGTAGGACACTTTATAGAGAAACAGGGTGCCATTTGGTACACGGCCAATACCAGATCCAAACATCCTAATGCGACCCAACGGTGGAGAAGCTGCGGCCTCTAAACTGAATGAGAGAGGATTTCACTTTCTCTTCCAACCCTGTAAGTAGCTGCAATTACCATCGCAACAGACAATAATTCATTGAATTCATTTTTACTCAGAAGACAGTATTAAACTAAATCATTCTACAATGACCTTATCTATGTAGCTCAAAGCATTTGTAATTACCCAGAAGTACTTGGGGGTGCATCCGAAATGCTACCCTATTCCCTATATAGTGCACTACTTTAGACCAGAGCCCTATGAACCCTGGTAAAAAATGTAGTGCACTATAATGAGAATAGGGTACCATTTGGAACGTGGCCTTGCCATGCCTCCTATTAACCCACAGCCTCCACAGTATCAGACAACCATATAGTAGATGGAAGCTGCAGTGCTGTATGGTGGCGCTTACATGTTATCTGATGGGAGATGAATTAACACAGCCAAGCATGCAGATGTAGCCTACAACAATATTTCTACAAAATGGTGGCTTCACAATGGAGCCATGATGATTAAAGGAGTATACAGAACCTGTTTAATAACTGGGTCTATTTGTGTGCCATTATTGTGTTGAATGTGGATTTGTATGCTCTAATAGTAAATAATATCCTTGTCCGAACCACAGTGGCTCATAGGAGCAGGAGCCTATCAGGATACAGCTTGATCTACCAGGACACCCCCTGGACACTAGTCTATCTCCTGTTACTGTAGTGAGGCAACTTGATGTACCAGGACACCCCCTGGACAGGACAATAGTCTATCTCCTGTTACTGTAGTGAGGCAACTTGATGTACCAGGACACCCCCTGGACAGGACACTAGTCTATCTCCTGTTTCTGTAGGGAGACAGCTTGATGTACAGGACACTAGTCTATCTCCTGTTTCTGTGGGGAGACAGCTTGATGTACAGGACACTAGTCTATCTCCTGTTTCTGTAGGGAGACAGCTTGATGTACAGTACACCCCCTGAACAGGACACTAGTCTATCGCAGAGCCTTATAGTAAATGGTATACTAACTATACCCTACAAATTCCTCATACAAGAGCAATATAACATGTTAAGAAGTATCAAGACCAGGGTATTATTACCTCTCTTTTCCCTAAGGGACAATCAATTATTAATTCATTCATTAGTTACCTCTATTTCCTGGAAGGAGTTATTGATCATGGCAATGAGCATGTTGAGCAGGACGATCACCATGGTGACGTTATAAACCCCATAAAGGATGTAGCCGATATTCTCGATAAACTTATGGCCATTGTTGATCTTCACTGACTTGACTTCGGACAGACCGAATATGGCCCAGAATAACGTCTTGAAGCTTTCCTCAATCCTGGAAGGAGCGAAAAGAGAAAGAGATCGGAGATCAATGTGTTAGACCTGGAACAGAATGTATTAGAACTGGATCAGAGTGTATTAGAACTGGATCAGAATGTATTAGACCTGGATCAGAATGTATTAGACCTGGATCAGAGTGTATTAGACCTGGATCAGAGTGCATTAGACCTGGATCAGAGTGTATTAGACCTGGATCAGAGTGTATTAGACCTGGATCAGAGTGTATTAGACCTGGATCAGAGTGTATTAGACCTGGATCAGAGTGTATTAGACCTGGATCAGAGTGTATTAGACCTGGATCAGAATGTGTTAGACCTGGATCAGAGTGTATTAGACCTGGATCAGAGTGTATTAGACCTGGATCAGAGTGTATTAGACCTGGATCAGAGTGTATTAGACCTGGATCAGAGTGTATTAGACCTGGATCAGAGTGTATTAGACCTGGATCAGAGTGTATTAGACCTGGATCAGACTGTATTAGACCTGGATCAGAGTGTATTAGACCTGGATCAGAGTGTATTAGACCTGGATCAGAGTGTATTAGACCTGGATCAGAGTGTATTAGACCTGGATCAGAATGTATTAGACCTGGATCAGAGTGTATTAGACCTGGATCAGAGTGTATTAGACCTGGATCAGAGTGTATTAGACCTGGATCAGAGTGTATTAGACCTGGATCAGAGTGTATTAGACCTGGATCAGAGTGTATTAGACCTGGATCAGAGTGTATTAGACCTGGATCAGAGGGTATTAGACCTGGATCAGAGTGCATTAGACCTGGATCAGAGTGAATTAGACCTGGATCAGAGTGTATTAGACCTGGATCAGAGTGTATTAGACCTGGATCAGAGTGTATTAGACCTGGATCAGAGTGTATTATACCTGGATCAGAGTGTATTAGACCTGGATCAGAGTGTATTAGACCTGGATCAGAGTGTATTATACCTGGATCAGAGTGTATTAGACCTGGATCAGAATGTATTAGACCTGGATCAGAGTGTATTAGACCTGGATCAGAGTGTATTAGACCTGGATCAGAGTGTATTAGACCTGGATCAGAGTGTATTAGACCTGGATCCGAGTGTATTAGACCTGGATCAGAGTGTATTAGACCTGGATCAGAGTGTATTAGACCTGGATCAGAGTGTATTAGACCTGGATCAGAGTGTATTATACCTGGATCAGATTGTATTAGACCTGGATTAGAGTGTATTAGACCTGGATTAGAGTGTATTAGACCTGGATCAGAGTGTATTAGACCTGGATCAGAGTGTATTAGACCTGGATCAGAGTGTATTAGACCTGGATCAGAGTGTATTAGACCTGGATCAGAGTGTATTAGACCTGGATCAGAGTGTATTAGACCTGGATCAGAGTGTATTAGACCTGGATCAGAGTGTATTAGACCTGGATCAGAGTGTGTTAGACCTGGATCAGAGTGTATTAGACCTGGATCAGAGTGTATTAGACCTGGATCAGAGTGTATTAGACCTGGATCAGAGTGTATTAGACCTGGATCAGAACAAGTTAGACATGGATCAGAGTGTATTAGACCTGGATCAGAGTGTATTAGACCTGGATCAGAATGTATTAGACCTGGATCAGAGTGTATTAGACCTGGATCAGAATGTATTAGACCTGGATCAGAGTGTACTAGACCTGGATCAGAGTGTACTAGACCTGGATCAGAGTGTATTATGCCTGGATCAGAGTGTATTAGACCTGGATCAGAATGTATTATACCTGGATCAGAATGTATTAGACCTGGATCAGAGTGTATTAGACCTGGATCAGAGTGTATTAGACCTGGATCAGAGTGTATTAGACCTGGATCAGAGTGTATTAGACCTGGATCAGAGTGTATTAGACCTGGATCAGAGTGTATTAGACCTGGATCAGAGTGTATTAGACCTGGATCAGAGTGTATTAGACCTGGATCAGACTGTATTAGACCTGGATCAGACTGTATTAGACCTGGATCAGAGTGTATTAGACCTGGATCAGAGTGTATTAGACCTGGATCAGAATGTATTAGACCTGGATCAGAGTGTATTAGACCTGGATCAGAGTGTATTAGACCTGGATCAGAGTGTATTAGACCTGGATCAGAGTGTATTAGACCTGGATCAGAGTGTATTAGACCTGGATCAGAGTGTATTAGACCTGGATCAGAGTGTATTAGACCTGGATCAGAGGGTATTAGACCTGGATCAGAGTGCATTAGACCTGGATCAGAGTGAATTAGACCTGGATCAGCGTGTATTAGACCTGGATCAGAGTGTATTAGACCTGGATCAGAGTGTATTAGACCTGGATCAGAGTGTATTATACCTGGATCAGAGTGTATTAGACCTGGATCAGAGTGTATTAGACCTGGATCAGAGTGTATTATACCTGGATCAGAGTGTATTAGACCTGGATCAGAATGTATTAGACCTGGATCAGAGTGTATTAGACCTGGATCAGAGTGTATTAGACCTGGATCAGAGTGTATTAGACCTGGATCAGAGTGTATTAGACCTGGATCAGTGTATTAGACCTGGATCCGAGTGTATTAGACCTGGATCAGAGTGTATTAGACCTGGATCAGAGTGTATTAGACCTGGATCAGAGTGTATTAGACCTGGATCAGAATGTATTAGACCTGGATCAGAGTGTATTAGACCTGGATCAGAGTGTATTAGACCTGGATCAGAGTGTATTAGACCTGGATCAGAATGTATTATACCTGGAACAGAATGTATTAGACCTGGATCAGAGTGTATTAGACCTGGATCAGAGTGTATTAGACCTGGATCAGAGTGTATTAGACCTGGATCAGAGTGTATTAGACCTGGATCAGAGTGTATTAGACCTGGATCAGAGTGTATTAGACCTGGATCAGAGTGTATTAGACCTGGATCAGAGTGTATTAGACCTGGATCAGACTGTATTAGACCTGGATCAGACTGTATTAGACCTGGATCAGAGTGTATTAGACCTGGATCAGAGTGTATTAGACCTGGATCAGAATGTATTAGACCTGGATCAGAGTGTATTAGACCTGGATCAGAGTGTATTAGACCTGGATCAGAGTGTATTAGACCTGGATCAGAGTGTATTAGACCTGGATCAGAGTGTATTAGACCTGGATCAGAGTGTATTAGACCTGGATCAGAGTGTATTAGACCTGGATCAGAGGGTATTAGACCTGGATCAGAGTGCATTAGACCTGGATCAGAGTGAATTAGACCTGGATCAGCGTGTATTAGACCTGGATCAGAGTGTATTAGACCTGGATCAGAGTGTATTAGACCTGGATCAGAGTGTATTATACCTGGATCAGAGTGTATTAGACCTGGATCAGAGTGTATTAGACCTGGATCAGAGTGTATTATACCTGGATCAGAGTGTATTACACCTGGATCAGAATGTATTAGACCTGGATCAGAGTGTATTAGACCTGGATCAGAGTGTATTAGACCTGGATCAGAGTGTATTAGACCTGGATCAGAGTGTATTAGACCTGGATCAGTGTATTAGACCTGGATCCGAGTGTATTAGACCTGGATCAGAGTGTATTAGACCTGGATCAGAGTGTATTAGACCTGGATCAGAGTGTATTAGACCTGGATCAGAGTGTATTATACCTGGATCAGATTGTATTAGACCTGGATTAGAGTGTATTAGACCTGGATTAGAGTGTATTAGACCTGGATTAGAGTGTATTAGACCTGGATCAGAGTGTATTAGACCTGGATCAGAGTGTATTAGACCTGGATCAGAGTGTATTAGACCTGGATCAGAGTGTATTAGACCTGGATCAGAGTGTATTAGACCTGGATCAGAGTGTATTAGACCTGGATCAGAGTGTATTATACCTGGATCAGAGTGTGTTAGACCTGGATCAGAGTGTATTAGACCTGGATCAGAGTGTATTAGACCTGGATCAGAGTGTATTAGACCTGGATCAGAGTGTATTAGACCTGGATCAGAACAAGTTAGACATGGATCAGAGTGTATTAGACCTGGATCAGAGTGTATTAGACCTGGATCAGAATGTATTAGACCTGGATCAGAGTGTATTAGACCTGGATCAGAATGTATTAGACCTGGATCAGAGTGTACTAGACCTGGATCAGAGTGTACTAGACCTGGATCAGAGTGTATTATGCCTGGATCAGAGTGTATTAGACCTGGATCAGAATGTATTATACCTGGATCAGAATGTATTAGACCTGGATCAGAGTGTATTAGACCTGGATCAGAGTGTATTAGACCTGGATCAGAGTGTATTAGACCTGGATCAGAGTGTATTAGACCTGGATCAGAGTGTATTAGACCTGGATCAGAGTGTATTAGACCTGGATCAGAGTGTATTAGACCTGGATCAGAGGGTATTAGACCTGGATCAGAGTGCATTAGACCTGGATCAGAGTGAATTAGACCTGGATCAGAGTGTATTAGACCTGGATCAGAGTGTATTAGACCTGGATCAGAGTGTATTAGACCTGGATCAGAGTGTATTATACCTGGATCAGAGTGCATTAGACCTGGATCAGAGTGTATTAGACCTGGATCAGAGTGTATTATACCTGGATCAGAGTGTATTAGACCTGGATCAGAATGTATTAGACCTGGATCAGAGTGTATTAGACCTGGATCAGAGTGTATTAGACCTGGATCAGAGTGTATTAGACCTGGATCAGTGTATTAGACCTGGATCAGTGTATTAGACCTGGATCCGAGTGTATTAGACCTGGATCAGAGTGTATTAGACCTGGATCAGAGTGTATTAGACCTGGATCAGAGTGTATTAGACCTGGATCAGAGTGTATTATACCTGGATCAGATTGTATTAGACCTGGATTAGAGTGTATTAGACCTGGATTAGAGTGTATTAGACCTGGATCAGAGTGTATTAGACCTGGATCAGAGTGTATTAGACCTGGATCAGAGTGTATTAGACCTGGATCAGAGTGTATTAGACCTGGATCAGAGTGTATTAGACCTGGATCAGAGTGTATTAGACCTGGATCAGAGTGTATTAGACCTGGATCAGAGTGTATTAGACCTGGATCAGAGTGTATTAGACCTGGATCAGAACAAGTTAGACATGGATCAGAGTGTATTAGACCTGGATCAGAGTGTATTAGACCTGGATCAGAATGTATTAGACCTGGATCAGAGTGTATTAGACCTGGATCAGAATGCATTAGACCTGGATCAGAGTGTACTAGACCTGGATCAGAGCGTACTAGACCTGGATCAGAGTGTATTATGCCTGGATCAGAGTGTATTAGACATGGATCAGAATGTATTATACCTGGATCAGAATGTATTAGACCTGGATCAGAGTGTATTAGACCTGGATCAGAGTGTATTAGACCTGGATCAGAGTGTATTAGACCTGGATCAGAGTGTATTAGACCTGGACCAGAATGTATTATACCTGGATCAGAGTGTATTAGACCTGGATCAGAACAAGTTAGACCTGGATCAGAGTGTATTAGACCTGGATCAGAGTGTATTAGACCTGGATCAGAGTGTATTAGACCTGGATCAGAATGTATTATACCTGGATCAGAGTGTATTAGACCTGGATCAGAACAAGTTAGACCTGGATCAGAGTGTATTAGACCTGGATCAGAGTGTATTAGACCTGGATCAGAGTATATTAGACCTGGATCAGAGTGTATTAGAATTGGATCAGAATGTATTAGACCTGGATCAGAGTGTATTAGACCTGGATCAGAGTGTATTAGACCTGGATCAGAGTGTATTAGACCTGGATCAGAGTGTATTAGACCTGGATCAGAGTGTATTAGAATTGGATCAGAGTGTATTAGACCTGGATCAGTGTGTATTAGACCTGGATCAGAATGTATTAGACCTGGATCAGAATGTATTAGACCTGGATCAGAATGTATTATACCTGGATCAGAATGTGTTAAACCTGGATCAGAGTGTATTAGAATTGGATCAGAATGTGTTACACCTGGATCAGAGTGTATTAGACCTGGATCAGAGTGTATTAGACCTGGATCAGAGTGTATTAGACCTGGATCAGAGTGTATTATACCTGGATCAGAGTGTATTATACCTGGATCAGTGTGTATTAGACCTGGATCAGAGTGTATTATACCTGGATCAGAGTGTATTAGACCTGGATCAGAATGTATTATACCTGGATCAGAGTGTATTATACCTGGATCAGAGTGTATTAGACCTGGATCAGAGTGTATTAGACCTGGAACAGAATGTATTAGACATGGATCAGAGTGTATTAGACCTGGATCAGAGTGTATTATACCTGGATCAGAGTGTATTAGACCTGGATCAGAGTGTATTAGACCTGGATCAGAATGTATTAGACCTGGATCAGAGTGTATTAGACCTGGATCAGAGTGTATTAGACCTGGAACAGAATGTATTATACATGGATCAGAGTGTATTAGACCTGGATCAGAATGTATTAGACCTGGATCAGAGTGTATTAGACCTGGATCAGAGTGTATTAGACCTGGATCAGAGTGTATTAGACCTGGATCAGAGTGTATTAGACCTGGATCAGAGTGTATTAGACCTGGATCAGAGTGTATTAGACCTGGATCAGAGTGTATTAGACCTGGATCAGAGTGTATTGGACCTGGATCAGAGTATGTTAGACCTGGATCAGAGTGTATTATACCTGGATCAGAATGTATTAGACCTGGATCAGAGTGTATTAGACCTGGATCAGAGTGTATTAGACCTGGATCAGAGTGTATTAGACCTGGATCAGAGTGTATTAGACCTGGATCAGAGTGTATTAGACCTGGATCAGAGTGTATTAGACCTGGATCAGAGTGTATTAGACCTGGATCAGAGTGTATTATACCTGGATCAGAGTGTGTTAGACCTGGATCAGAGTGTATTAGACCTGGATCAGAGTGTATTAGACCTGGATCAGAGTGTATTAGACCTGGATCAGAGTGTATTAGACCTGGATCAGAACAAGTTAGACATGGATCAGAGTGTATTAGACCTGGATCAGAGTGTATTAGACCTGGATCAGAATGTATTAGACCTGGATCAGAGTGTATTAGACCTGGATCAGAATGTATTAGACCTGGATCAGAGTGTACTAGACCTGGATCAGAGTGTACTAGACCTGGATCAGAGTGTATTATGCCTGGATCAGAGTGTATTAGACCTGGATCAGAATGTATTATACCTGGATCAGAATGTATTAGACCTGGATCAGAGTGTATTAGACCTGGATCAGAGTGTATTAGACCTGGATCAGAGTGTATTAGACCTGGATCAGAGTGTATTAGACCTGGACCAGAATGTATTATACCTGGATCAGAGTGTATTAGACCTGGATCAGAACAAGTTAGACCTGGATCAGAGTGTATTAGACCTGGATCAGAGTGTATTAGACCTGGATCAGAGTGTATTAGACCTGGATCAGTGTATTAGACCTGGATCAGTGTATTAGACCTGGATCCGAGTGTATTAGACCTGGATCAGAGTGTATTAGACCTGGATCAGAGTGTATTAGACCTGGATCAGAGTGTATTAGACCTGGATCAGAGTGTATTAGACCTGGATCAGATTGTATTAGACCTGGATTAGAGTGTATTAGACCTGGATTAGAGTGTATTAGACCTGGATCAGAGTGTATTAGACCTGGATCAGAGTGTATTAGACCTGGATCAGAGTGTATTAGACCTGGATCAGAGTGTATTAGACCTGGATCAGACTGTATTAGACCTGGATCAGAGTGTATTAGACCTGGATCAGAGTGTATTAGACCTGGATCAGAGTGTATTAGACCTGGATCAGAGTGTATTAGACCTGGATCAGAACAAGTTAGACATGGATCAGAGTGTATTAGACCTGGATCAGAGTGTATTAGACCTGGATCAGAATGTATTAGACCTGGATCAGAGTGTATTAGACCTGGATCAGAATGCATTAGACCTGGATCAGAGTGTACTAGACCTGGATCAGAGTGTACTAGACCTGGATCAGAGTGTATTATGCCTGGATCAGAGTGTATTAGACCTGGATCAGAATGTATTATACCTGGATCAGAATGTATTAGACCTGGATCAGAGTGTATTAGACCTGGATCAGAGTGTATTAGACCTGGATCAGAGTGTATTAGACCTGGATCAGAGTGTATTAGACCTGGACCAGAATGTATTATACCTGGATCAGAGTGTATTAGACCTGGATCAGAACAAGTTAGACCTGGATCAGAGTGTATTAGACCTGGATCAGAGTGTATTAGACCTGGATCAGAGTGTATTAGACCTGGATCAGAATGTATTATACCTGGATCAGAGTGTATTAGACCTGGATCAGAACAAGTTAGACCTGGATCAGAGTGTATTAGACCTGGATCAGAGTGTATTAGACCTGGATCAGAGTATATTAGACCTGGATCAGAGTGTATTAGAATTGGATCAGAATGTATTAGACCTGGATCAGAGTGTATTAGACCTGGATCAGAGTGTATTAGACCTGGATCAGAGTGTATTAGACCTGGATCAGAGTGTATTAGACCTGGATCAGAGTGTATTAGAATTGGATCAGAGTGTATTAGACCTGGATCAGTGTGTATTAGACCTGGATCAGAATGTATTAGACCTGGATCAGAATGTATTAGACCTGGATCAGAATGTATTATACCTGGATCAGAATGTGTTAAACCTGGATCAGAGTGTATTAGAATTGGATCAGAATGTGTTACACCTGGATCAGAGTGTATTAGACCTGGATCAGAGTGTAGTAGACCTGGATCAGAGTGTATTAGACCTGGATCAGAGTGTATTATACCTGGATCAGAGTGTATTATACCTGGATCAGTGTGTATTAGACCTGGATCAGAGTGTATTATACCTGGATCAGAGTGTATTAGACCTGGATCAGAATGTATTATACCTGGATCAGAGTGTATTATACCTGGATCAGAGTGTATTAGACCTGGATCAGAGTGTATTAGACCTGGAACAGAATGTATTAGACATGGATCAGAGTGTATTAGACCTGGATCAGAGTGTATTATACCTGGATCAGAGTGTATTAGACCTGGATCAGAGTGTATTAGACCTGGATCAGAATGTATTAGACCTGGATCAGAGTGTATTAGACCTGGATCAGAGTGTATTAGACCTGGAACAGAATGTATTATACATGGATCAGAGTGTATTAGACCTGGATCAGAATGTATTAGACCTGGATCAGAGTGTATTAGACCTGGATCAGAGTGTATTAGACCTGGATCAGAGTGTATTAGACCTGGATCAGAGTGTATTAGACCTGGATCAGAGTGTATTAGACCTGGATCAGAGTGTATTAGACCTGGATCAGAGTGTATTAGACCTGGATCAGAGTGTATTGGACCTGGATCAGAGTATGTTAGACCTGGATCAGAGTGTATTATACCTGGATCAGAATGTATTAGACCTGGATCAGAGTGTATTAGACCTGGATCAGAGTGTATTAGACCTGGATCAGAGTGTATTAGACCTGGATCAGAGTGTATTAGACCTGGATCAGAGTGTATTAGACCTGGATCAGAGTGTATTAGACCTGGATCAGAGTGTATTATACCTGGATCAGAGTGTGTTAGACCTGGATCAGAGTGTATTAGACCTGGATCAGAGTGTATTAGACCTGGATCAGAGTGTATTAGACCTGGATCAGAGTGTATTAGACCTGGATCAGAACAAGTTAGACATGGATCAGAGTGTATTAGACCTGGATCAGAGTGTATTAGACCTGGATCAGAATGTATTAGACCTGGATCAGAGTGTATTAGACCTGGATCAGAATGTATTAGACCTGGATCAGAGTGTACTAGACCTGGATCAGAGTGTACTAGACCTGGATCAGAGTGTATTATGCCTGGATCAGAGTGTATTAGACCTGGATCAGAATGTATTATACCTGGATCAGAATGTATTAGACCTGGATCAGAGTGTATTAGACCTGGATCAGAGTGTATTAGACCTGGATCAGAGTGTATTAGACCTGGATCAGAGTGTATTAGACCTGGACCAGAATGTATTATACCTGGATCAGAGTGTATTAGACCTGGATCAGAACAAGTTAGACCTGGATCAGAGTGTATTAGACCTGGATCAGAGTGTATTAGACCTGGATCAGAGTGTATTAGACCTGGATCAGAGTGTATTAGACCTGGATCAGTGTATTAGACCTGGATCAGTGTATTAGACATGGATCCGAGTGTATTAGACCTGGATCAGAGTGTATTAGACCTGGATCAGAGTGTATTAGACCTGGATCAGAGTGTATTAGACCTGGATCAGAGTGTATTATACCTGGATCAGATTGTATTAGACCTGGATTAGAGTGTATTAGACCTGGATTAGAGTGTATTAGACCTGGATCAGAGTGTATTAGACCTGGATCAGAGTGTATTAGACCTGGATCAGAGTGTATTAGACCTGGATCAGAGTGTATTAGACCTGGATCAGAGTGTATTAGACCTGGATCAGAGTGTATTAGACCTGGATCAGAGTGTATTAGACCTGGATCAGAGTGTATTATACCTGGATCAGAGTGTGTTAGACCTGGATCAGAGTGTATTAGACCTGGATCAGAGTGTATTAGACCTGGATCAGAGTGTATTAGACCTGGATCAGAGTGTATTAGACCTGGATCAGAACAAGTTAGACATGGATCAGAGTGTATTAGACCTGGATCAGAGTGTATTAGACCTGGATCAGAATGTATTAGACCTGGATCAGAGTGTATTAGACCTGGATCAGAATGCATTAGACCTGGATCAGAGTGTACTAGACCTGGATCAGAGTGTACTAGACCTGGATCAGAGTGTATTATGCCTGGATCAGAGTGTATTAGACCTGGATCAGAGTGTATTAGACCTGGATCAGAGTGTATTAGACCTGGATCAGAGTGTATTATACCTGGATCAGAGTGTATTATACCTGGATCAGTGTGTATTAGACCTGGATCAGAGTGTATTATACCTGGATCAGAGTGTATTAGACCTGGATCAGAATGTATTATACCTGGATCAGAGTGTATTATACCTGGATCAGAGTGTATTAGACCTGGATCAGAGTGTATTAGACCTGGAACAGAATGTATTAGACATGGATCAGAGTGTATTAGACCTGGATCAGAGTGTATTATACCTGGATCAGAGTGTATTAGACCTGGATCAGAGTGTATTAGACCTGGATCAGAATGTATTAGACCTGGATCAGAGTGTATTAGACCTGGATCAGAGTGTATTAGACCTGGAACAGAATGTATTATACATGGATCAGAGTGTATTAGACCTGGATCAGAATGTATTAGACCTGGAACAGAGTGTATTAGACCTGGATCAGAGTGTATTAGACCTGGATCAGAGTGTATTAGACCTGGATCAGAGTGTATTAGACCTGGATCAGAGTGTATTAGACCTGGATCAGAGTGTATTAGACCTGGATCAGAGTGTATTAGACCTGGATCAGAGTGTATTAGACCTGGATCAGAGTATGTTAGACCTGGATCAGAGTGTATTATACCTGGATCAGAATGTATTAGACCTGGATCAGAGTGTATTAGACCTGGATCAGAGTGTATTAGACCTGGATCAGAGTGTATTAGACCTGGATCAGAGTGTATTAGACCTGGATCAGAGTGTATTAGACCTGGATCAGAGTGTATTATACCTGGATCAGAGTGTGTTAGACCTGGATCAGAGTGTATTAGACCTGGATCAGAGTGTATTAGACCTGGATCAGAGTGTATTAGACCTGGATCAGAGTGTATTAGACCTGGATCAGAACAAGTTAGACATGGATCAGAGTGTATTAGACCTGGATCAGAGTGTATTAGACCTGGATCAGAATGTATTAGACCTGGATCAGAGTGTATTAGACCTGGATCAGAATGTATTAGACCTGGATCAGAGTGTACTAGACCTGGATCAGAGTGTACTAGACCTGGATCAGAGTGTATTATGCCTGGATCAGAGTGTATTAGACCTGGATCAGAATGTATTATACCTGGATCAGAATGTATTAGACGTGGATCAGAGTGTATTAGACCTGGATCAGAGTGTATTAGACCTGGATCAGAGTGTATTAGACCTGGATCAGAGTGTATTAGACCTGGACCAGAATGTATTATACCTGGATCAGAGTGTATTAGACCTGGATCAGAACAAGTTAGACCTGGATCAGAGTGTATTAGACCTGGATCAGAGTGTATTAGACCTGGATCAGAGTGTATTAGACCTGGATCAGAGTGTATTAGACCTGGATCAGTGTATTAGACCTGGATCAGTGTATTAGACCTGGATCCGAGTGTATTAGACCTGGATCAGAGTGTATTAGACCTGGATCAGAGTGTATTAGACCTGGATCAGAGTGTATTAGACCTGGATCAGAGTGTATTATACCTGGATCAGTGTGTATTAGACCTGGATCAGAGTGTATTATACCTGGATCAGAGTGTATTAGACCTGGATCAGAATGTATTATACCTGGATCAGAGTGTATTATACCTGGATCAGAGTGTATTAGACCTGGATCAGAGTGTATTAGACCTGGAACAGAATGTATTAGACATGGATCAGAGTGTATTAGACCTGGATCAGAGTGTATTATACCTGGATCAGAGTGTATTAGACCTGGATCAGAGTGTATTAGACCTGGATCAGAATGTATTAGACCTGGATCAGAGTGTATTAGACCTGGATCAGAGTGTATTAGACCTGGAACAGAATGTATTATACATGGATCAGAGTGTATTAGACCTGGATCAGAATGTATTAGACCTGGATCAGAGTGTATTAGACCTGGATCAGAGTGTATTAGACCTGGATCAGAGTGTATTAGACCTGGATCAGAGTGTATTAGACCTGGATCAGAGTGTATTAGACCTGGATCAGAGTGTATTAGACCTGGATCAGAGTGTATTAGACCTGGATCAGAGTGTATTGGACCTGGATCAGAGTATGTTAGACCTGGATCAGAGTGTATTATACCTGGATCAGAATGTATTAGACCTGGATCAGAGTGTATTAGACCTGGATCAGAGTGTATTAGACCTGGATCAGAGTGTATTAGACCTGGATCAGAGTGTATTAGACCTGGATCAGAGTGTATTAGACCTGGATCAGAGTGTATTAGACCTGGATCAGAGTGTATTAGACCTGGATCAGAGTGTATTATACCTGGATCAGAGTGTGTTAGACCTGGATCAGAGTGTATTAGACCTGGATCAGAGTGTATTAGACCTGGATCAGAGTGTATTAGACCTGGATCAGAGTGTATTAGACCTGGATCAGAACAAGTTAGACATGGATCAGAGTGTATTAGACCTGGATCAGAGTGTATTAGACCTGGATCAGAATGTATTAGACCTGGATCAGAGTGTATTAGACCTGGATCAGAATGTATTAGACCTGGATCAGAGTGTACTAGACCTGGATCAGAGTGTACTAGACCTGGATCAGAGTGTATTATGCCTGGATCAGAGTGTATTAGACCTGGATCAGAATGTATTATACCTGGATCAGAATGTATTAGACCTGGATCAGAGTGTATTAGACCTGGATCAGAGTGTATTAGACCTGGATCAGAGTGTATTAGACCTGGATCAGAGTGTATTAGACCTGGACCAGAATGTATTATACCTGGATCAGAGTGTATTAGACCTGGATCAGAACAAGTTAGACCTGGATCAGAGTGTATTAGACCTGGATCAGAGTTTATTAGACCTGGATCAGAGTGTATTAGACCTGGATCAGAGTGTATTAGACCTGGATCAGTGTATTAGACCTGGATCAGTGTATTAGACCTGGATCCGAGTGTATTAGACCTGGATCAGAGTGTATTAGACCTGGATCAGAGTGTATTAGACCTGGATCAGAGTGTATTAGACCTGGATCAGAGTGTATTATACCTGGATCAGATTGTATTAGACCTGGATTAGAGTGTATTAGACCTGGATTAGAGTGTATTAGACCTGGATCAGAGTGTATTAGACCTGGATCAGAGTGTATTAGACCTGGATCAGAGTGTATTAGACCTGGATCAGAGTGTATTAGACCTGGATCAGAGTGTATTAGACCTGGATCAGAGTGTATTAGACCTGGATCAGAGTGTATTAGACCTGGATCAGAGTGTATTATACCTGGATCAGAGTGTGTTAGACCTGGATCAGAGTGTATTAGACCTGGATCAGAGTGTATTAGACCTGGATCAGAGTGTATTAGACCTGGATCAGAGTGTATTAGACCTGGATCAGAACAAGTTAGACATGGATCAGAGTGTATTAGACCTGGATCAGAGTGTATTAGACCTGGATCAGAATGTATTAGACCTGGATCAGAGTGTATTAGACCTGGATCAGAATGCATTAGACCTGGATCAGAGTGTACTAGACCTGGATCAGAGTGTACTAGACCTGGATCAGAGTGTATTATGCCTGGATCAGAGTGTATTAGACCTGGATCAGAGTGTATTAGACCTGGATCAGAGTGTATTAGACCTGGATCAGAGTGTATTATACCTGGATCAGAGTGTATTAGACCTGGATCAGAATGTATTATACCTGGATCAGAGTGTATTATACCTGGATCAGAGTGTATTAGACCTGGATCAGAGTGTATTAGACCTGGAACAGAATGTATTAGACATGGATCAGAGTGTATTAGACCTGGATCAGAGTGTATTATACCTGGATCAGAGTGTATTAGACCTGGATCAGAGTGTATTAGACCTGGATCAGAATGTATTAGACCTGGATCAGAGTGTATTAGACCTGGATCAGAGTGTATTAGACCTGGAACAGAATGTATTATACATGGATCAGAGTGTATTAGACCTGGATCAGAATGTATTAGACCTGGAACAGAGTGTATTAGACCTGGATCAGAGTGTATTAGACCTGGATCAGAGTGTATTAGACCTGGATCAGAGTGTATTAGACCTGGATCAGAGTGTATTAGACCTGGATCAGAGTGTATTAGACCTGGATCAGAGTGTATTAGACCTGGATCAGAGTGTATTAGACCTGGATCAGAGTGTATTATACCTGGATCAGAGTGTGTTAGACCTGGATCAGAGTGTATTAGACCTGGATCAGAGTGTATTAGACCTGGATCAGAGTGTATTAGACCTGGATCAGAGTGTATTAGACCTGGATCAGAACAAGTTAGACATGGATCAGAGTGTATTAGACCTGGATCAGAGTGTATTAGACCTGGATCAGAATGTATTAGACCTGGATCAGAGTGTATTAGACCTGGATCAGAATGTATTAGACCTGGATCAGAGTGTACTAGACCTGGATCAGAGTGTACTAGACCTGGATCAGAGTGTATTATGCCTGGATCAGAGTGTATTAGACCTGGATCAGAATGTATTATACCTGGATCAGAATGTATTAGACCTGGATCAGAGTGTATTAGACCTGGATCAGAGTGTATTAGACCTGGATCAGAGTGTATTAGACCTGGATCAGAGTGTATTAGACCTGGACCAGAATGTATTATACCTGGATCAGAGTGTATTAGACCTGGATCAGAACAAGTTAGACCTGGATCAGAGTGTATTAGACCTGGATCAGAGTTTATTAGACCTGGATCAGAGTGTATTAGACCTGGATCAGAGTGTATTAGACCTGGATCAGTGTATTAGACCTGGATCAGTGTATTAGACCTGGATCCGAGTGTATTAGACCTGGATCAGAGTGTATTAGACCTGGATCAGAGTGTATTAGACCTGGATCAGAGTGTATTAGACCTGGATCAGAGTGTATTATACCTGGATCAGATTGTATTAGACCTGGATTAGAGTGTATTAGACCTGGATTAGAGTGTATTAGACCTGGATCAGAGTGTATTAGACCTGGATCAGAGTGTATTAGACCTGGATCAGAGTGTATTAGACCTGGATCAGAGTGTATTAGACCTGGATCAGAGTGTATTAGACCTGGATCAGAGTGTATTAGACCTGGATCAGAGTGTATTAGACCTGGATCAGAGTGTATTATACCTGGATCAGAGTGTGTTAGACCTGGATCAGAGTGTATTAGACCTGGATCAGAGTGTATTAGACCTGGATCAGAGTGTATTAGACCTGGATCAGAGTGTATTAGACCTGGATCAGAACAAGTTAGACATGGATCAGAGTGTATTAGACCTGGATCAGAGTGTATTAGACCTGGATCAGAATGTATTAGACCTGGATCAGAGTGTATTAGACCTGGATCAGAATGCATTAGACCTGGATCAGAGTGTACTAGACCTGGATCAGAGTGTACTAGACCTGGATCAGAGTGTATTATGCCTGGATCAGAGTGTATTAGACCTGGATCAGAGTGTATTAGACCTGGATCAGAGTGTATTAGACCTGGATCAGAGTGTATTATACCTGGATCAGAGTGTATTAGACCTGGATCAGAATGTATTATACCTGGATCAGAGTGTATTATACCTGGATCAGAGTGTATTAGACCTGGATCAGAGTGTATTAGACCTGGAACAGAATGTATTAGACATGGATCAGAGTGTATTAGACCTGGATCAGAGTGTATTATACCTGGATCAGAGTGTATTAGACCTGGATCAGAGTGTATTAGACCTGGATCAGAATGTATTAGACCTGGATCAGAGTGTATTAGACCTGGATCAGAGTGTATTAGACCTGGAACAAAATGTATTATACATGGATCAGAGTGTATTAGACCTGGATCAGAATGTATTAGACCTGGAACAGAGTGTATTAGACCTGGATCAGAGTGTATTAGACCTGGATCAGAGTGTATTAGACCTGGATCAGAGTGTATTAGACCTGGATCAGAGTGTATTAGACCTGGATCAGAGTGTATTAGACCTGGATCAGAGTGTATTAGACCTGGATCAGAGTGTATTAGACCTGGATCAGAGTATGTTAGACCTGGATCAGAGTGTATTATACCTGGATCAGAATGTATTAGACCTGGATCAGAGTGTATTAGACCTGGATCAGAGTGTATTAGACCTGGATCAGAGTGTATTAGACCTGGATCAGAGTGTATTAGACCTGGATCAGAGTGTATTAGACCTGGATCAGAGTGTATTAGACCTGGATCAGAGTGTATTAGACCTGGATCAGAGTGTATTATACCTGGATCAGAGTGTGTTAGACCTGGATCAGAGTGTATTAGACCTGGATCAGAGTGTATTAGACCTGGATCAGAGTGTATTAGACCTGGATCAGAGTGTATTAGACCTGGATCAGAACAAGTTAGACATGGGTCAGAGTGTATTAGACCTGGATCAGAGTGTATTAGACCTGGATCAGAATGTATTAGACCTGGATCAGAGTGTATTAGACCTGGATCAGAATGTATTAGACCTGGATCAGAGTGTACTAGACCTGGATCAGAGTGTACTAGACCTGGATCAGAGTGTATTATGCCTGGATCAGAGTGTATTAGACCTGGATCAGAATGTATTATACCTGGATCAGAATGTATTAGACGTGGATCAGAGTGTATTAGACCTGGATCAGAGTGTATTAGACCTGGATCAGAGTGTATTAGACCTGGATCAGAGTGTATTAGACCTGGACCAGAATGTATTATACCTGGATCAGAGTGTATTAGACCTGGATCAGAACAAGTTAGACCTGGATCAGAGTGTATTAGACCTGGATCAGAGTGTATTAGACCTGGATCAGTGTATTAGACCTGGATCAGTGTATTAGACCTGGATCCGAGTGTATTAGACCTGGATCAGAGTGTATTAGACCTGGATCAGAGTGTATTAGACCTGGATCAGAGTGTATTAGACCTGGATCAGAGTGTATTATACCTGGATCAGATTGTATTAGACCTGGATTAGAGTGTATTAGACCTGGATTAGAGTGTATTAGACCTGGATCAGAGTGTATTAGACCTGGATCAGAGTGTATTAGACCTGGATCAGAGTGTATTAGACCTGGATCAGAGTGTATTAGACCTGGATCAGAGTGTATTAGACCTGGATCAGAGTGTATTAGACCTGGATCAGAGTGTATTATACCTGGATCAGAGTGTGTTAGACCTGGATCAGAGTGTATTAGACCTGGATCAGAGTGTATTAGACCTGGATCAGAGTGTATTAGACCTGGATCAGAGTGTATTAGACCTGGATCAGAACAAGTTAGACATGGATCAGAGTGTATTAGACCTGGATCAGAGTGTATTAGACCTGGATCAGAATGTATTAGACCTGGATCAGAGTGTATTAGACCTGGATCAGAATGCATTAGACCTGGATCAGAGTGTACTAGACCTGGATCAGAGTGTACTAGACCTGGATCAGAGTGTATTATGCCTGGATCAGAGTGTATTAGACCTGGATCAGAATGTATTATACCTGGATCAGAATGTATTAGACCTGGATCAGAGTGTATTAGACCTGGATCAGAGTGTATTAGACCTGGATCAGAGTGTATTAGACCTGGATCAGAGTGTATTAGACCTGGACCAGAATGTATTATACCTGGATCAGAGTGTATTAGACCTGGATCAGAGTGTATTAGACCTGGATCAGAGTATATTAGACCTGGATCAGAGTGTATTAGAATTGGATCAGAATGTATTAGACCTGGATCAGAGTGTATTAGACCTGGATCAGAGTGTATTAGACTTGGATCAGAGTGTATTAGACCTGGATCAGAGTGTATTAGACCTGGATCAGAGTGTATTAGAATTGGATCAGAGTGTATTAGACCTGGATCAGTGTGTATTAGACCTGGATCAGAGTGTATTAGACCTGGATCAGAATGTATTAGACCTGGATCAGAATGTATTATACCTGGATCAGAATGTGTTAAACCTGGATCAGAGTGTATTAGAATTGGATCAGAATGTGTTACACCTGGATCAGAGTGTATTAGACCTGGATCAGAGTGTATTAGACCTGGATCAGAGTGTATTAGACCTGGATCAGAGTGTATTATACCTGGATCAGAGTGTATTATACCTGGATCAGTGTGTATTAGACCTGGATCAGAGTGTATTATACCTGGATCAGAGTGTATTAGACCTGGATCAGAATGTATTATACCTGGATCAGAGTGTATTATACCTGGATCAGAGTGTATTAGACCTGGATCAGAGTGTATTAGACCTGAAACAGAATGTATTAGACATGGATCAGAGTGTATTAGACCTGGATCAGAGTGTATTATACCTGGATCAGAGTGTATTAGACCTGGATCAGAGTGTATTAGACCTGGATCAGAATGTATTAGACCTGGATCAGAGTGTATTAGACCTGGATCAGAGTGTATTAGACCTGGAACAGAATGTATTATACATGGATCAGAGTGTATTAGACCTGGATCAGAATGTATTAGACCTGGATCAGAGTGTATTAGACCTGGATCAGAGTGTATTAGACCTGGATCAGAGTGTATTAGACCTGGATCAGAGTGTATTAGACCTGGATCAGAGTGTATTAGACCTGGATCAGAGTGTATTAGACCTGGATCAGAGTGTATTAGACCTGGATCAGAGTGTATTAGACCTGGATCAGAGTATGTTAGACCTGGATCAGAGTGTATTATACCTGGATCAGAATGTATTAGACCTGGATCAGAGTGTATTAGACCTGGATCAGAGTGTATTAGACCTGGATCAGAGTGTATTAGACCTGGATCAGAGTGTATTAGACCTGGATCAGAGTGTATTAGACCTGGATCAGAGTGTATTAGACCTGGATCAGAGTGTATTAGACCTGGATCAGAGTGTATTATACCTGGATCAGAGTGTGTTAGACCTGGATCAGAGTGTATTAGACCTGGATCAGAGTGTATTAGACCTGGATCAGAGTGTATTAGACCTGGATCAGAGTGTATTAGACCTGGATCAGAACAAGTTAGACATGGATCTGAGTGTATTAGACCTGGATCAGAGTGTATTAGACCTGGATCAGAATGTATTAGACCTGGATCAGAGTGTATTAGACCTGGATCAGAATGTATTAGACCTGGATCAGAGTGTACTAGACCTGGATCAGAGTGTACTAGACCTGGATCAGAGTGTATTATGCCTGGATCAGAGTGTATTAGACCTGGATCAGAATGTATTATACCTGGATCAGAATGTATTAGACCTGGATCAGAGTGTATTAGACCTGGATCAGAGTGTATTAGACCTGGATCAGAGTGTATTAGACCTGGATCAGAGTGTATTAGACCTGGATCAGAATGTATTATACCTGGATCAGAGTGTATTAGACCTGGATCAGAACAAGTTAGACCTGGATCAGAGTGTATTAGACCTGGATCAGAGTGTATTAGACCTGGATCAGAGTGTATTAGACCTGGATCAGAGTATATTAGACCTGGATCAGAGTGTATTAGAATTGGATCAGAATGTATTAGACCTGGATCAGAATGTATTAGACCTGGATCAGAATGTATTATACCTGGATCAGAATGTGTTAGACCTGGATCAGAGTGTATTAGAATTGGATCAGAATGTGTTACACCTGGATCAGAGTGTATTAGACCTGGATCAGAGTGTATTAGACCTGGATCAGAGTGTATTAGACCTGGATCAGAGTGTATTATACCTGGATCAGAGTGTATTATACCTGGATCAGTGTGTATTAGACCTGGATCAGAGTGTATTATACCTGGATCAGAGTGTATTAGACCTGGATCAGAGTGTATTATACCTGGATCAGAGTGTATTATACCTGGATCAGAACAAGTTAGACCTGGATCAGAGTGTATTAGACCTGGATCAGAGTGTATTAGACCTGGATCAGAGTGTATTAGACCTGGATCAGTGTATTAGACCTGGATCAGTGTATTAGACCTGGATCCGAGTGTATTAGACCTGGATCAGAGTGTATTAGACCTGGATCAGAGTGTATTAGACCTGGATCAGAGTGTATTAGACCTGGATCAGAGTGTTTTATACCTGGATCAGATTGTATTAGACCTGGATTAGAGTGTATTAGACCTGGATTAGAGTGTATTAGACCTGGATCAGAGTGTATTAGACCTGGATCAGAGTGTATTAGACCTGGATCAGAGTGTATTAGACCTGGATCAGAGTGTATTAGACCTGGATCAGAGTGTATTAGACCTGGATCAGAGTGTATTAGACCTGGATCAGAGTGTATTAGACCTGGATCAGAGTGTATTATACCTGGATCAGAGTGTGTTAGACCTGGATCAGAGTGTATTAGACCTGGATCAGAGTGTATTAGACCTGGATCAGAGTGTATTAGACCTGGATCAGAGTGTATTAGACCTGGATCAGAACAAGTTAGACATGGATCAGAGTGTATTAGACCTGGATCAGAGTGTATTAGACCTGGATCAGAATGTATTAGACCTGGATCAGAGTGTATTAGACCTGGATCAGAATGCATTAGACCTGGATCAGAGTGTACTAGACCTGGATCAGAGTGTACTAGACCTGGATCAGAGTGTATTATGCCTGGATCAGAGTGTATTAGACCTGGATCAGAATGTATTATACCTGGATCAGAGTGTATTAGACCTGGATCAGAGTGTATTAGACCTGGATCAGAGTGTATTAGACCTGGATCAGAGTGTATTAGACCTGGATCAGAGTGTATTAGACCTGGACCAGAATGTATTATACCTGGATCAGAGTGTATTAGACCTGGATCAGAACAAGTTAGACCTGGATCAGAGTGTATTAGACCTGGATCAGAGTGTATTAGACCTGGATCAGAGTGTATTAGACCTGGATCAGAATGTATTATACCTGGATCAGAGTGTATTAGACCTGGATCAGAACAAGTTAGACCTGGATCAGAGTGTATTAGACCTGGATCAGAGTGTATTAGACCTGGATCAGAGTATATTAGACCTGGATCAGAGTGTATTAGAATTGGATCAGAATGTATTAGACCTGGATCAGAGTGTATTAGACCTGGATCAGAGTGTATTAGACTTGGATCAGAGTGTATTAGACCTGGATCAGAGTGTATTAGACCTGGATCAGAGTGTATTAGAATTGGATCAGAGTGTATTAGACCTGGATCAGTGTGTATTAGACCTGGATCAGAGTGTATTAGACCTGGATCAGAATGTATTATACCTGGATCAGAGTGTATTAGACCTGGATCAGAACAAGTTAGACCTGGATCAGAGTGTATTAGACCTGGATCAGAGTGTATTAGACCTGGATCAGAGTGTATTAGACCTGGATCAGAGTATATTAGACCTGGATCAGAGTGTATTAGAATTGGATCAGAATGTATTAGACCTGGATCAGAATGTATTAGACCTGGATCAGAATGTATTATACCTGGATCAGAATGTGTTAGACCTGGATCAGAGTGTATTAGAATTGGATCAGAATGTGTTACACCTGGATCAGAGTGTATTAGACCTGGATCAGAGTGTATTAGACCTGGATCAGAGTGTATTAGACCTGGATCAGAGTGTATTATACCTGGATCAGAGTGTATTATACCTGGATCAGTGTGTATTAGACCTGGATCAGAGTGTATTATACCTGGATCAGAGTGTATTAGACCTGGATCAGAGTGTATTATACCTGGATCAGAGTGTATTATACCTGGATCAGAACAAGTTAGACCTGGATCAGAGTGTATTAGACCTGGATCAGAGTGTATTAGACCTGGATCAGAGTGTATTAGACCTGGATCAGTGTATTAGACCTGGATCAGTGTATTAGACCTGGATCCGAGTGTATTAGACCTGGATCAGAGTGTATTAGACCTGGATCAGAGTGTATTAGACCTGGATCAGAGTGTATTAGACCTGGATCAGAGTGTATTATACCTGGATCAGATTGTATTAGACCTGGATTAGAGTGTATTAGACCTGGATTAGAGTGTATTAGACCTGGATCAGAGTGTATTAGACCTGGATCAGAGTGTATTAGACCTGGATCAGAGTGTATTAGACCTGGATCAGAGTGTATTAGACCTGGATCAGAGTGTATTAGACCTGGATCAGAGTGTATTAGACCTGGATCAGAGTGTATTAGACCTGGATCAGAGTGTATTATACCTGGATCAGAGTGTGTTAGACCTGGATCAGAGTGTATTAGACCTGGATCAGAGTGTATTAGACCTGGATCAGAGTGTATTAGACCTGGATCAGAGTGTATTAGACCTGGATCAGAACAAGTTAGACATGGATCAGAGTGTATTAGACCTGGATCAGAGTGTATTAGACCTGGATCAGAATGTATTAGACCTGGATCAGAGTGTATTAGACCTGGATCAGAATGCATTAGACCTGGATCAGAGTGTACTAGACCTGGATCAGAGTGTACTAGACCTGGATCAGAGTGTATTATGCCTGGATCAGAGTGTATTAGACCTGGATCAGAATGTATTATACCTGGATCAGAGTGTATTAGACCTGGATCAGAGTGTATTAGACCTGGATCAGAGTGTATTAGACCTGGATCAGAGTGTATTAGACCTGGATCAGAGTGTATTAGACCTGGACCAGAATGTATTATACCTGGATCAGAGTGTATTAGACCTGGATCAGAACAAGTTAGACCTGGATCAGAGTGTATTAGACCTGGATCAGAGTGTATTAGACCTGGATCAGAGTGTATTAGACCTGGATCAGAATGTATTATACCTGGATCAGAGTGTATTAGACCTGGATCAGAACAAGTTAGACCTGGATCAGAGTGTATTAGACCTGGATCAGAGTGTATTAGACCTGGATCAGAGTATATTAGACCTGGATCAGAGTGTATTAGAATTGGATCAGAATGTATTAGACCTGGATCAGAGTGTATTAGACCTGGATCAGAGTGTATTAGACTTGGATCAGAGTGTATTAGACCTGGATCAGAGTGTATTAGACCTGGATCAGAGTGTATTAGAATTGGATCAGAGTGTATTAGACCTGGATCAGTGTGTATTAGACCTGGATCAGAGTGTATTAGACCTGGATCAGAATGTATTAGACCTGGATCAGAATGTATTATACCTGGATCAGAATGTGTTAAACCTGGATCAGAGTGTATTAGAATTGGATCAGAATGTGTTACACCTGGATCAGAGTGTATTAGACCTGGATCAGAGTGTATTAGACCTGGATCAGAGTGTATTAGACCTGGATCAGAGTGTATTATACCTGGATCAGAGTGTATTATACCTGGATCAGTGTGTATTAGACCTGGATCAGAGTGTATTATTCCTGGATCAGAGTGTATTAGACCTGGATCAGAATGTATTATACCTGGATCAGAGTGTATTATACCTGGATCAGAGTGTATTAGACCTGGATCAGAGTGTATTAGACCTGGAACAGAATGTATTAGACATGGATCAGAGTGTATTAGACCTGGATCAGAGTGTATTATACCTGGATCAGAGTGTATTAGACCTGGATCAGAGTGTATTAGAACTGGATCAGAATGTATTAGACCTGGATCAGAGTGTATTAGACCTGGATCAGAGTGTATTAGACCTGGAACAGAATGTATTATACATGGATCAGAGTGTATTAGACCTGGATCAGAATGTATTAGACCTGGATCAGAGTGTATTAGACCGTGATCAGAGTGTATTAGACCTGGATCAGAGTGTATTAGACCTGGATCAGAGTGTATTAGACCTGGATCAGAGTGTATTAGACCTGGATCAGAGTATGTTAGACCTGGATCAGAGTGTATTATACCTGGATCAGAATGTATTAGACCTGGATCAGAGTGTATTAGACCTGGATCAGAGTGTATTAGACCTGGATCAGAGTGTATTAGACCTGGATCAG
This sequence comes from Salvelinus fontinalis, assembly GCF_029448725.1. Classification (NCBI taxonomy): domain Eukaryota; kingdom Metazoa; phylum Chordata; class Actinopteri; order Salmoniformes; family Salmonidae; genus Salvelinus; species Salvelinus fontinalis. The sequence goes on from NW_026600215.1 coordinate 395,085, forward strand.
AGTGTATTAGACCTGGATCAGAGTGTATTAGACCTGGATCAGAGTGTATTAGACCTGGATCAGAGTGTATTAGACCTGGATCAGAGTGTATTATACCTGGATCAGAGTGTGTTAGACCTGGATCAGAGTGTATTAGACCTGGATCAGAGTGTATTAGACCTGGATCAGAGTGTATTAGACCTGGATCAGAGTGTATTAGACCTGGATCAGAACAAGTTAGACATGGATCAGAGTGTATTAGACCTGGATCAGAGTGTATTAGACCTGGATCAGAATGTATTAGACCTGGATCAGAGTGTATTAGACCTGGATCAGAATGTATTAGACCTGGATCAGAGTGTACTAGACCTGGATCAGAGTGTACTAGACCTGGATCAGAGTGTATTATGCCTGGATCAGAGTGTATTAGACCTGGATCAGAATGTATTATACCTGGATCAGAATGTATTAGACCTGGATCAGAGTGTATTAGACCTGGATCAGAGTGTATTAGACCTGGATCAGAGTGTATTAGACCTGGATCAGAGTGTATTAGACCTGGACCAGAATGTATTATACCTGGATCAGAGTGTATTAGACCTGGATCAGAACAAGTTAGACCTGGATCAGAGTGTATTAGACCTGGATCAGAGTGTATTAGACCTGGATCAGAGTGTATTAGACCTGGATCAGAATGTATTATACCTGGATCAGAGTGTATTAGACCTGGATCAGAACAAGTTAGACCTGGATCAGAGTGTATTAGACCTGGATCAGAGTGTATTAGACCTGGATCAGAGTATATTAGACCTGGATCAGAGTGTATTAGAATTGGATCAGAATGTTTTAGACCTGGATCAGAGTGTATTAGACCTGGATCAGAGTGTATTAGACTTGGATCAGAGTGTATTAGACCTGGATCAGAGTGTATTAGACCTGGATCAGAGTGTATTAGAATTGGATCAGAGTGTATTAGACCTGGATCAGTGTGTATTAGACCTGGATCAGAATGTATTAGACCTGGATCAGAATGTATTAGACCTGGATCAGAATGTATTATACCTGGATCAGAATGTGTTAGACCTGGATCAGAGTGTATTAGAATTGGATCAGAATGTGTTACACCTGGATCAGAGTGTATTAGACCTGGATCAGAGTGTATTAGACCTGGATCAGAGTGTATTAGACCTGGATCAGAGTGTATTATACCTGGATCAGAGTGTATTATACCTGGATCAGTGTGTATTAGACCTGGATCAGAGTGTATTATACCTGGATCAGAGTGTATTAGACCTGGATCAGAGTGTATTATACCTGGATCAGAGTGTATTATACCTGGATCAGAGTGTATTAGACCTGGAACAGAATGTATTAGACATGGATCAGAGTGTATTAGACCTGGATCAGAGTGTATTATACCTGGATCAGAGTGTATTAGACCTGGATCAGAGTGTATTAGACCTGGATCAGAATGTATTAGACCTGGATCAGAGTGTATTAGACCTGGATCAGAGTGTATTAGACCTGGAACAGAATGTATTATACATGGATCAGAGTGTATTAGACCTGGATCAGAATGTATTAGACCTGGATCAGAGTGTATTAGACCTGGATCAGAGTGTATTAGACCTGGATCAGAGTGTATTAGACCTGGATCAGAGTGTATTAGACCTGGATCAGAGTGTATTAGACCTGGATCAGAGTGTATTAGACCTGGATCAGAGTGTATTAGACCTGGATCAGAGTGTATTAGACCTGGATCAGAGTGTATTATACCTGGATCAGAATGTATTAGACCTGGATCAGAGTGTATTAGACCTGGATCAGAGTGTATTAGACCTGGATCAGAGGGTATTAGACCTGGATCAGAGTGCATTAGACCTGGATCAGAGTGAATTAGACCTGGATCAGAGTGTATTAGACCTGGATCAGAGTGTATTAGACCTGGATCAGAGTGTATTAGACCTGGATCAGAGTGTATTAGACCTGGATCAGAGTGTATTAGACCTGGATCAGAGTGTATTAGACCTGGATCAGAGTGTATTATACCTGGATCAGAGTGTATTAGACCTGGATCAGAATGTATTAGACCTGGATCAGAGTGTATTAGACCTGGATCAGAGTGTATTAGACCAGGATCAGAGTGTATTAGACCTGGATCAGTGTATTAGACCTGGATCAGTGTATTAGACCTGGATCCGAGTGTATTAGACCTGGATCAGAGTGTATTAGACCTGGATCAGAGTGTATTATACCTGGATCAGATTGTATTAGACCTGGATTAGAGTGTATTAGACCTGGATTAGAGTGTATTAGACCTGGATCAGAGTGTATTAGACCTGGATCAGAGTGTATTAGACCTGGATCAGAGTGTATTAGACCTGGATCAGAGTGTATTAGACCTGGATCAGAGTGTATTAGACCTGGATCAGAGTGTATTAGACCTGGATCAGAGTGTATTAGACCTGGATCAGAGTGTATTATACCTGGATCAGAGTGTGTTAGACCTGGATCAGAGTGTATTAGACCTGGATCAGAGTGTATTAGACCTGGATCAGAGTGTATTAGACCTGGATCAGAGTGTATTAGACCTGGATCAGAACAAGTTAGACATGGATCAGAGTGTATTAGACCTGGATCAGAGTGTATTAGACCTGGATCAGAATGTATTAGACCTGGATCAGAGTGTATTAGACCTGGATCAGAATGTATTAGACCTGGATCAGAGTGTACTAGACCTGGATCAGAGTGTACTAGACCTGGATCAGAGTGTATTATGCCTGGATCAGAGTGTATTAGACCTGGATCAGAATGTATTATACCTGGATCAGAATGTATTAGACCTGGATCAGAGTGTATTAGACCTGGATCAGAGTGTATTAGACCTGGATCAGAGTGTATTAGACCTGGATCAGAGTGTATTAGACCTGGACCAGAATGTATTATACCTGGATCAGAGTGTATTAGACCTGGATCAGAACAAGTTAGACCTGGATCAGAGTGTATTAGACCTGGATCAGAGTGTATTAGACCTGGATCAGAGTGTATTAGACCTGGATCAGAATGTATTATACCTGGATCAGAGTGTATTAGACCTGGATCAGAACAAGTTAGACCTGGATCAGAGTGTATTAGACCTGGATCAGAGTGTATTAGACCTGGATCAGAGTATATTAGACCTGGATCAGAGTGTATTAGAATTGGATCAGAATGTATTAGACCTGGATCAGAGTGTATTAGACCTGGATCAGAGTGTATTAGACTTGGATCAGAGTGTATTAGACCTGGATCAGAGTGTATTAGACCTGGAACAGAATGTATTAGACATGGATCAGAGTGTATTAGACCTGGATCAGAGTGTATTATACCTGGATCAGAGTGTATTAGACCTGGATCAGAGTGTATTAGACCTGGATCAGAATGTATTAGACCTGGATCAGAGTGTATTAGACCTGGAACAGAATGTATTATACATGGATCAGAGTGTATTAGACCTGGATCAGAATGTATTAGACCTGGATCAGAGTGTATTAGACCTGGATCAGAGTGTATTAGACCTGGATCAGAGTGTATTAGACCTGGATCAGAGTGTATTAGACCTGGATCAGAGTGTATTAGACCTGGATCAGAGTGTATTAGACCTGGATCAGAGTGTATTAGACCTGGATCAGAGTATGTTAGACCTGGATCAGAGTGTATTATACCTGGATCAGAATGTATTAGACCTGGATCAGAGTGTATTAGACCTGGATCAGAGTGTATTAGACCTGGATCAGAGGGTATTAGACCTGGATCAGAGTGCATTAGACCTGGATCAGAGTGTATTAGACCTGGATCAGAGTGTATTAGACCTGGATCAGAGTGTATTAGACCTGGATCAGAGTGTATTAGACCTGGATCAGAGTGTATTATACCTGGATCAGAGTGTATTAGACCTGGATCAGAGTGTATTAGACCTGGATCAGAGTGTATTATACCTGGATCAGAGTGTATTAGACCTGGATCAGAATGTATTAGACCTGGATCAGAGTGTATTAGACCTGGATCAGAGTGTATTAGACCTGGATCAGAGTGTATTAGACCTGGATCAGTGTATTAGACCTGGATCAGTGTATTAGACCTGGATCCGAGTGTATTAGACCTGGATCAGAGTGTATTAGACCTGGATCAGAGTGTATTAGACCTGGATCAGAGTGTATTATACCTGGATCAGATTGTATTAGACCTGGATTAGAGTGTATTAGACCTGGATTAGAGTGTATTAGACCTGGATCAGAGTGTATTAGACCTGGATCAGAGTGTATTAGACCTGGATCAGAGTGTATTAGACCTGGATCAGAGTGTATTAGACCTGGATCAGAGTGTATTAGACCTGGATCAGAGTGTATTAGACCTGGATCAGAGTGTATTATACCTGGATCAGAGTGTATTAGACCTGGATCAGAGTGTATTAGACCTGGATCAGAGTGTATTAGACCTGGATCAGAGTGTATTAGACCTGGATCAGAGTGTATTAGACCTGGATCAGAGTGTATTAGACCTGGATCAGAGTGTATTAGACCTGGATCAGAGTATGTTAGACCTGGATCAGAGTGTATTATACCTGGATCAGAATGTATTAGACCTGGATCAGAGTGTATTAGACCTGGATCAGAACAAGTTAGACCTGGATCAGAGTATTATACCTGGATCAGAGTGTATTAGACCTGGAACAGAATGTATTAGACCTGGATCAGAGTGTATTAGACCTGGATCAGGGTGTATTAGACCTGGATCAGAGTGTATTAGACCTGGATCAGAGTGTATTAGACCTGGATCAGAGTGTATTATACCTGGATCAGAGTGTGTTAGACCTGGATCAGAGTGTATTAGACCTGGATCAGAGTGTATTAGACCTGGATCAGAGTGTATTAGACCTGGATCAGAGTGTATTAGACCTGGATCAGAACAAGTTAGACATGGATCAGAGTGTATTAGACCTGGATCAGAGTGTATTAGACCTGGATCAGAATGTATTAGACCTGGATCAGAGTGTATTAGACCTGGATCAGAATGTATTAGACCTGGATCAGAGTGTATTAGACCTGGATCAGAGTGTATTAGACCTGGAACAGAATGTATTATACATGGATCAGAGTGTATTAGACCTGGATCAGAATGTATTAGACCTGGATCAGAGTGTATTAGACCTGGATCAGAGTGTATTAGACCTGGATCAGAGTGTATTAGACCTGGATCAGAGTGTATTAGACCTGGATCAGAGTGTATTAGACCTGGATCAGAGTGTATTAGACCTGGATCAGAGTGTATTAGACCTGGATCAGAGTATGTTAGACCTGGATCAGAGTGTATTATACCTGGATCAGAATGTATTAGACCTAGATCAGAGTGTATTAGACCTGGATCAGAGTGTATTAGACCTGGATCAGAGGGTATTAGACCTGGATCAGAGTGCATTAGACCTGGATCAGAGTGAATTAGACCTGGATCAGAGTGTATTAGACCTGGATCAGAGTGTATTAGACCTGGATCAGAGTGTATTAGACCTGGATCAGAGTGTATTAGACCTGGATCAGAGTGTATTAGACCTGGATCAGAGTGTATTAGACCTGGATCAGAGTGTATTATACCTGGATCAGAGTGTATTAGACCTGGATCAGAATGTATTAGACCTGGATCAGAGTGTATTAGACCTGGATCAGAGTGTATTAGACCTGGATCAGAGTGTATTAGACCTGGATCAGTGTATTAGACCTGGATCAGTGTATTAGACCTGGATCCGAGTGTATTAGACCTGGATCAGAGTGTATTAGACCTGGATCAGAGTGTATTAGACCTGGATCAGAGTGTATTATACCTGGATCAGATTGTATTAGACCTGGATTAGAGTGTATTAGACCTGGATTAGAGTGTATTAGACCTGGATCAGAGTGTATTAGACCTGGATCAGAGTGTATTAGACCTGGATCAGAGTGTATTAGACCTGGATCAGAGTGTATTAGACCTGGATCAGAGTGTATTAGACCTGGATCAGAGTGTATTAGACCTGGATCAGAGTGTATTAGACCTGGATCAGAGTATGTTAGACCTGGATCAGAGTGTATTATACCTGGATCAGAATGTATTAGACCTGGATCAGAGTGTATTAGACCTGGATCAGAGTGTATTAGACCTGGATCAGAGGGTATTAGACCTGGATCAGAGTGCATTAGACCTGGATCAGAGTGAATTAGACCTGGATCAGAGTGTATTAGACCTGGATCAGAGTGTATTAGACCTGGATCAGAGTGTATTAGACCTGGATCAGAGTGTATTAGACCTGGATCAGAGTGTATTAGACCTGGATCAGAGTGTATTAGACCTGGATCAGAGTGTATTATACCTGGATCAGAGTGTATTAGACCTGGATCAGAATGTATTAGACCTGGATCAGAGTGTATTAGACCTGGATCAGAGTGTATTAGACCTGGATCAGAGTGTATTAGACCTGGATCAGTGTATTAGACCTGGATCAGTGTATTAGACCTGGATCCGAGTGTATTAGACCTGGATCAGAGTGTATTAGACCTGGATCAGAGTGTATTAGACCTGGATCAGAGTGTATTATACCTGGATCAGATTGTATTAGACCTGGATTAGAGTGTATTAGACCTGGATTAGAGTGTATTAGACCTGGATCAGAGTGTATTAGACCTGGATCAGAGTGTATTAGACCTGGATCAGAGTGTATTAGACCTGGATCAGAGTGTATTAGACCTGGATCAGAGTGTATTAGACCTGGATCAGAATGTATTATACCTGGATCAGAATGTATTAGACCTGGATCAGAGTGTATTAGACCTGGATCAGAGTGTATTAGACCTGGATCAGAGTGTATTAGACCTGGATCAGAGTGTATTAGACCTGGACCAGAATGTATTATACCTGGATCAGAGTGTATTAGACCTGGATCAGAACAAGTTAGACCTGGATCAGAGTGTATTAGACCTGGATCAGAGTGTATTAGACCTGGATCAGAGTGTATTAGACCTGGATCAGAATGTATTATACTTGGATCAGAGTGTATTAGACCTGGATCAGAACAAGTTAGACCTGGATCAGAGTGTATTAGACCTGGATCAGAGTGTATTAGACCTGGATCAGAGTATATTAGACCTGGATCAGAGTGTATTAGAATTGGATCAGAATGTATTAGACCTGGATCAGAGTGTATTAGACCTGGATCAGAGTGTATTAGACTTGGATCAGAGTGTATTAGACCTGGATCAGAGTGTATTAGACCTGGAACAGAATGTATTAGACATGGATCAGAGTGTATTAGACCTGGATCAGAGTGTATTATACCTGGATCAGAGTGTATTAGACCTGGATCAGAGTGTATTAGACCTGGATCAGAATGTATTAGACCTGGATCAGAGTGTATTAGACCTGGAACAGAATGTATTATACATGGATCAGAGTGTATTAGACCTGGATCAGAATGTATTAGACCTGGATCAGAGTGTATTAGACCTGGATCAGAGTGTATTAGACCTGGATCAGAGTGTATTAGACCTGGATCAGAGTGTATTAGACCTGGATCAGAGTGTATTAGACCTGGATCAGAGTGTATTAGACCTGGATCAGAACAAGTTAGACATGGATCAGAGTGTATTAGACCTGGATCAGAGTGTATTAGACCTGGATCAGAATGTATTAGACCTGGATCAGAGTGTATTAGACCTGGATCAGAATGTATTAGACCTGGATCAGAGTGTATTAGACCTGGATCAGAGTGTATTAGACCTGGAACAGAATGTATTATACATGGATCAGAGTGTATTAGACCTGGATCAGAATGTATTAGACCTGGATCAGAGTGTATTAGACCTGGATCAGAGTGTATTAGACCTGGATCAGAGTGTATTAGACCTGGATCAGAGTGTATTAGACCTGGATCAGAGTGTATTAGACCTGGATCAGAGTGTATTAGACCTGGATCAGAGTGTATTAGACCTGGATCAGAGTATGTTAGACCTGGATCAGAGTGTATTATACCTGGATCAGAATGTATTAGACCTAGATCAGAGTGTATTAGACCTGGATCAGAGTGTATTAGACCTGGATCAGAGGGTATTAGACCTGGATCAGAGTGCATTAGACCTGGATCAGAGTGAATTAGACCTGGATCAGAGTGTATTAGACCTGGATCAGAGTGTATTAGACCTGGATCAGAGTGTATTAGACCTGGATCAGAGTGTATTAGACATGGATCAGAGTGTATTAGACCTGGATCAGAGTGTATTAGACCTGGATCAGAGTGTATTATACCTGGATCAGAGTGTATTAGACCTGGATCAGAATGTATTAGACCTGGATCAGAGTGTATTAGACCTGGATCAGAGTGTATTAGACCTGGATCAGAGTGTATTAGACCTGGATCAGTGTATTAGACCTGGATCAGTGTATTAGACCTGGATCCGAGTGTATTAGACCTGGATCAGAGTGTATTAGACCTGGATCAGAGTGTATTAGACCTGGATCAGAGTGTATTATACCTGGATCAGATTGTATTAGACCTGGATTAGAGTGTATTAGACCTGGATTAGAGTGTATTAGACCTGGATCAGAGTGTATTAGACCTGGATCAGAGTGTATTAGACCTGGATCAGAGTGTATTAGACCTGGATCAGAGTGTATTAGACCTGGATCAGAGTGTATTAGACCTGGATCAGAGTGTATTAGACCTGGATCAGAGTGTATTAGACCTGGATCAGAGTATGTTAGACCTGGATCAGAGTGTATTATACCTGGATCAGAATGTATTAGACCTGGATCAGAGTGTATTAGACCTGGATCAGAGTGTATTAGACCTGGATCAGAGGGTATTAGACCTGGATCAGAGTGCATTAGACCTGGATCAGAGTGAATTAGACCTGGATCAGAGTGTATTAGACCTGGATCAGAGTGTATTAGACCTGGATCAGAGTGTATTAGACCTGGATCAGAGTGTATTAGACCTGGATCAGAGTGTATTAGACCTGGATCAGAGTGTATTATACCTGGATCAGAGTGTATTAGACCTGGATCAGAATGTATTAGACCTGGATCAGAGTGTATTAGACCTGGATCAGAGTGTATTAGACCTGGATCAGAGTGTATTAGACCTGGATCAGTGTATTAGACCTGGATCAGTGTATTAGACCTGGATCCGAGTGTATTAGACCTGGATCAGAGTGTATTAGACCTGGATCAGAGTGTATTAGACCTGGATCAGAGTGTATTATACCTGGATCAGATTGTATTAGACCTGGATTAGAGTGTATTAGACCTGGATTAGAGTGTATTAGACCTGGATCAGAGTGTATTAGACCTGGATCAGAGTGTATTAGACCTGGATCAGAGTGTATTAGACCTGGATCAGAGTGTATTAGACCTGGATCAGAGTGTATTAGACCTGGATCAGAATGTATTATACCTGGATCAGAATGTATTAGACCTGGATCAGAGTGTATTAGACCTGGATCAGAGTGTATTAGACCTGGATCAGAGTGTATTAGACCTGGATCAGAGTGTATTAGACCTGGACCAGAATGTATTATACCTGGATCAGAGTGTATTAGACCTGGATCAGAACAAGTTAGACCTGGATCAGAGTGTATTAGACCTGGATCAGAGTGTATTAGACCTGGATCAGAGTGTATTAGACCTGGATCAGAATGTATTATACTTGGATCAGAGTGTATTAGACCTGGATCAGAACAAGTTAGACCTGGATCAGAGTGTATTAGACCTGGATCAGAGTGTATTAGACCTGGATCAGAGTATATTAGACCTGGATCAGAGTGTATTAGAATTGGATCAGAATGTATTAGACCTGGATCAGAGTGTATTAGACCTGGATCAGAGTGTATTAGACTTGGATCAGAGTGTATTAGACCTGGATCAGAGTGTATTAGACCTGGAACAGAATGTATTAGACATGGATCAGAGTGTATTAGACCTGGATCAGAGTGTATTATACCTGGATCAGAGTGTATTAGACCTGGATCAGAGTGTATTAGACCTGGATCAGAATGTATTAGACCTGGATCAGAGTGTATTAGACCTGGAACAGAATGTATTATACATGGATCAGAGTGTATTAGACCTGGATCAGAATGTATTAGACCTGGATCAGAGTGTATTAGACCTGGATCAGAGTGTATTAGACCTGGATCAGAGTGTATTAGACCTGGATCAGAGTGTATTAGACCTGGATCAGAGTGTATTAGACCTGGATCAGAGTGTATTAGACCTGGATCAGAGTGTATTAGACCTGGATCAGAGTGTATTAGACCTGGATCAGAGTATGTTAGACCTGGATCAGAGTGTATTATACCTGGATCAGAATGTATTAGACCTGGATCAGAGTGTATTAGACCTGGATCAGAGTGTATTAGACCTGGATCAGAGGGTATTAGACCTGGATCAGAGTGCATTAGACCTGGATCAGAGTGAATTAGACCTGGATCAGAGTGTATTAGACCTGGATCAGAGTGTATTAGACCTGGATCAGAGTGTATTAGACCTGGATCAGAGTGTATTAGACCTGGATCAGAGTGTATTAGACCTGGATCAGTGTATTAGACCTGGATCAGTGTATTAGACCTGGATCCGAGTGTATTAGACCTGGATCAGAGTGTATTAGACCTGGATCAGAGTGTATTAGACCTGGATCAGAGTGTATTATACCTGGATCAGATTGTATTAGACCTGGATTAGAGTGTATTAGACCTGGATCAGAGTGTATTAGACCTGGATCAGAGTGTATTAGACCTGGATCAGAGTGTATTAGACCTGGATCAGAGTGTATTAGACCTGGATCAGAGTGTATTAGACCTGGATCAGAGTGTATTATACCTGGATCAGAGTGTATTAGACCTGGATCAAAGTGTATTAGACCTGGATCAGAGTGTATTAGACCTGGATCAGAGTGTATTAGACCTGGATTAGAGTGTATTAGACCTGGATCAGAGTGTATTAGACCTGGATCAGAGTGTATTAGACCTGGATCAGAGTATGTTAGACCTGGATCAGAGTGTATTATACCTGGATCAGAATGTATTAGACCTGGATCAGAGTGTATTAGACCTGGATCAGAACAAGTTAGACCTGGATCAGAGTATTATACCTGGATCAGAGTGTATTAGACCTGGAACAGAATGTATTAGACCTGGATCAGAGTGTATTAGACCTGGATCAGAGTGTATTAGACCTGGATCAGAGTGTATTAGACCTGGATCAGAGTGTATTAGACCTGGATCAGAGTGTATTATACCTGGATCAGAGTGTGTTAGACCTGGATCAGAGTGTATTAGACCTGGATCAGAGTGTATTAGACCTGGATCAGAGTGTATTAGACCTGGATCAGAGTGTATTAGACCTGGATCAGAACAAGTTAGACATGGATCAGAGTATTATACCTGGATCAGAGTGTATTAGACCTGGAACAGAATGTATTAGACCTGGATCAGAGTGTATTAGACCTGGATCAGAGTGTATTAGACCTGGATCAGAGTGTATTAGACCTGGATCAGAGTGTATTAGACCTGGATCAGAGTGTATTATACCTGGATCAGAGTGTGTTAGACCTGGATCAGAGTGTATTAGACCTGGATCAGAATGTATTAGACCTGGATCAGAGTGTACTAGACCTGGATCAGAGTGTACTAGACCTGGATCAGAGTGTATTATGCCTGGATCAGAGTGTATTAGACCTGGATCAGAATGTATTATACCTGGATCAGAATGTATTAGACCTGGATCAGAGTGTATTAGACCTGGATCAGAGTGTATTAGACCTGGATCAGAGTGTATTAGACCTGGACCAGAATGTATTATACCTGGATCAGAGTGTATTAGACCTGGATCAGAACAAGTTAGACCTGGATCAGAGTGTATTAGACCTGGATCAGAGTGTATTAGACCTGGATCAGAGTGTATTAGACCTGGATCAGAATGTATTATACCTGGATCAGAGTGTATTAGACCTGGATCAGAACAAGTTAGACCTGGATCAGAGTGTATTAGACCTGGATCAGAGTGTATTAGACCTGGATCAGAGTATATTAGACCTGGATCAGAGTGTATTAGAATTGGATCAGAATGTATTAGACCTGGATCAGAGTGTATTAGACCTGGATCAGAGTGTATTAGACTTGGATCAGAGTGTATTAGACCTGGATCAGAGTGTATTAGACCTGGATCAGAGTGTATTAGAATTGGATCAGAGTGTATTAGACCTGGATCAGTGTGTATTAGACCTGGATCAGAATGTATTAGACCTGGATCAGAATGTATTAGACCTGGATCAGAATGTATTATACCTGGATCAGAATGTGTTAGACCTGGATCAGAGTGTATTAGAATTGGATCAGAATGTGTTACACCTGGATCAGAGTGTATTAGACCTGGATCAGAGTGTATTAGACCTGGATCAGAGTGTATTAGACCTGGATCAGAGTGTATTATACCTGGATCAGAGTGTATTATACCTGGATCAGTGTGTATTAGACCTGGATCAGAGTGTATTATACCTGGATCAGAGTGTATTAGACCTGGATCAGAATGTATTATACCTGGATCAGAGTGTATTATACCTGGATCAGAGTGTATTAGACCTGGATCAGAGTGTATTAGACCTGGAACAGAATGTATTAGACATGGATCAGAGTGTATTAGACCTGGATCAGAGTGTATTATACCTAGATCAGAGTGTATTAGACCTGGATCAGAGTGTATTAGACCTGGATCAGAATGTATTAGACCTGGATCAGAGTGTATTAGACCTGGATCAGAGTGTATTAGACCTGGAACAGAATGTATTATACATGGATCAGAGTGTATTAGACCTGGATCAGAATGTATTAGACCTGGATCAGAGTGTATTAGACCTGGATCAGAGTGTATTAGACCTGGATCAGAGTGTATTAGACCTGGATCAGAGTGTATTAGAACTGGATCAGAGTGTATTAGACCTGGATCAGAGTGTATTAGACCTGGATCAGAGTGTATTAGACCTGGATCAGAGTGTATTAGACCTGGATCAGAGTATGTTAGACCTGGATCAGAGTGTATTATACCTGGATCAGAATGTATTAGACCTGGATCAGAGTGTATTAGACCTGGATCAGAACAAGTTAGACCTGGATCAGAGTATTATACCTGGATCAGAGTGTATTAGACCTGGATCAGAATGTATTAGACCTGGATCAGAGTGTATTAGACCTGGATCAGAATGTGTATTATACCTGGATCAGAGTGTATTAGACCTGGATCAGAGTGTATTAGACCTGGATCAGAGTGTATTAGACCTGGATCAGAGTGTATTAGACCTGGATCAGAGTGTATTAGACCTGGATCAGAGTGTATTAGACCTGGATCAGAGTGTATTACACCTGGATCAGTGTGTATTACACCTGGATCAGAGTGTATTAGACCTGGATCAGAGTGTGTTAGAACTGGATCAGAGTGTATTAGACCTGGATCAGAGTGTATTAGACCTGGATCAGAGTGTATTATACCTGGATCAGAGTGTGTTAGACCTGGATCAGAGTGTATTAGACCTGGATCAGAGTGTATTAGACCTGGATCAGAGTGTATTAGACCTGGAACATAATGTATTAGACCTGGATCAGAACAAGTTAGACATGGATCAGAGTGTATTAGACCTGGATCAGAGTGTATTAGACCTGGATCAGAATGTGTTAGACCTGGATCAGAGTGTATTAGACCTGGATCAGAGTGTATTATGCCTGGATCAGAGTGTATTAGACCTGGATCAGAATGTATTATACCTGGATCAGAATGTATTAGACCTGGATCAGAGTGTATTAGACCTGGATCAGAGTGTATTAGACCTGGATCAGAGTGTATTAGACCTGGATCAGAATGTATTATACCTGGATCAGAGTGTATTAGACCTGGATCAGAACAAGTTAGACCTGGATCAGAGTGTATTAGACCTGGATCAGAGTGTATTCGACCTGGATCAGAGTGTATTAGACCTGGATCAGAATGTATTAGACCTGGATCAGAGTGTATTATACCTGGATCAGAGTGTATTAGACCTGGATCAGAGTGTATTAGACCTGGAACAGAATGTATTAGACATGGATCAGAGTGTATTAGACCTGGATCAGAGTGTATTATACCTGGATCAGAGTGTATTAGACCTGGATCAGAGTGTATTATACCTGGATCAGAGTGTATTAGACCTGGATCAGAATGTATTATACCTGGATCAGAGTGTATTATACCTGGATCAGAGTGTATTAGACCTGGATCAGAGTGTATTAGACCTGGAACAGAATGTATTAGACATGGATCAGAGTGTATTAGACCTGGATCAGAGTGTATTATACCTGGATCAGAGTGTATTAGACCTGGATCAGAGTGTATTAGACCTGGATCAGAATGTATTAGACCTGGATCAGAGTGTATTAGACCTGGATCAGAGTGTATTAGACCTGGAACAGAATGTATTATACATGGATCAGAGTGTATTAGACCTGGATCAGAACAAGTTAGACCTGGATCAGAGTGTATTAGACCTGGATCAGAGTGTATTCGACCTGGATCAGAGTGTATTAGACCTGGATCAGAATGTATTAGACCTGGATCAGAGTGTATTATACCTGGATCAGAGTGTATTAGACCTGGATCAGAGTGTATTAGACCTGGAACAGAATGTATTAGACATGGATCAGAGTGTATTAGACCTGGATCAGAGTGTATTATACCTGGATCAGAGTGTATTAGACCTGGATCAGAGTGTATTATACCTGGATCAGAGTGTATTAGACCTGGATCAGAATGTATTATACCTGGATCAGAGTGTATTATACCTGGATCAGAGTGTATTAGACCTGGATCAGAGTGTATTAGACCTGGAACAGAATGTATTAGACATGGATCAGAGTGTATTAGACCTGGATCAGAGTGTATTATACCTGGATCAGAGTGTATTAGACCTGGATCAGAGTGTATTAGACCTGGATCAGAATGTATTAGACCTGGATCAGAGTGTATTAGACCTGGATCAGAGTGTATTAGACCTGGAACAGAATGTATTATACATGGATCAGAGTGTATTAGACCTGGATCAGAATGTATTAGACCTGGATCAGAGTGTATTAGACCTGGATCAGAGTGTATTAGACCTGGATCAGAGTGTATTAGACCTGGATCAGAGTGTATTAGACCTGGATCAGAGTGTATTAGACCTGGATCAGAGTGTATTAGACCTGGATCAGAGTGTATTAGACCTGGATCAGAGTGTATTAGACCTGGATCAGAGTATGTTAGACCTGGATCAGAGTGTATTATACCTGGATCAGAATGTATTAGACCTGGATCAGAGTGTATTAGACCTGGATCAGAACAAGTTAGACCTGGATCAGAGTATTATACCTGGATCAGAGTGTATTAGACCTGGATCAGAATGTATTAGACCTGGATCAGAGTGTATTAGACCTGGATCAGAATGTGTATTATACCTGGATCAGAGTGTATTAGACCTGGATCAGAGTGTATTAGACCTGGATCAGAGTGTATTAGACCTGGATCAGAGTGTATTAGACCTGGATCAGAGTGTATTAGACCTGGATCAGAGTGTATTACACCTGGATCAGTGTGTATTACACCTGGATCAGAGTGTATTAGACCTGGATCAGAGTGTGTTAGAACTGGATCAGAGTGTATTAGACCTGGATCAGAGTGTATTAGACCTGGATCAGAGTGTATTATACCTGGATCAGAGTGTGTTAGACCTGGATCAGAGTGTATTAGACCTGGATCAGAGTGTATTAGACCTGGATCAGAGTGTATTAGACCTGGAACATAATGTATTAGACCTGGATCAGAACAAGTTAGACATGGATCAGAGTGTATTAGACCTGGATCAGAGTGTATTAGACCTGGATCAGAATGTGTTAGACCTGGATCAGAGTGTATTAGACCTGGATCAGAGTGTATTATGCCTGGATCAGAGTGTATTAGACCTGGATAAGAATGTATTATACCTGGATCAGAATGTATTAGACCTGGATCAGAGTGTATTAGACCTGGATCAGAGTGTATTAGACCTGGATCAGAGTGTATTAGACCTGGACCAGAATGTATTATACCTGGATCAGAGTGTATTAGACCTGGATCAGAACAAGTTAGACCTGGATCAGAGTGTATTAGACCTGGATCAGAGTGTATTCGACCTGGATCAGAGTGTATTAGACCTGGATCAGAATGTATTATACCTGGATCAGAGTGTATTATACCTGGATCAGAGTGTATTAGACCTGGATCAGAATGTATTATACCTGGATCAGAGTGTATTATACCTGGATCAGAGTGTATTAGACCTGGATCAGAGTGTATTAGACCTGGAACAGAATGTATTAGACATGGATCAGAGTGTATTAGACCTGGATCAGAGTGTATTATACCTGGATCAGAGTGTATTAGACCTGGATCAGAGTGTATTAGACCTGGATCAGAATGTATTAGACCTGGATCAGAGTGTATTAGACCTGGATCAGAGTGTATTAGACCTGGAACAGAATGTATTATACATGGATCAGAGTGTATTAGACCTGGATCAGAATGTATTAGACCTGGATCAGAGTGTATTAGACCTGGATCAGAGTGTATTAGACCTGGATCAGAGTGTATTAGACCTGGATCAGAGTGTATTAGACCTGGATCAGAGTGTATTAGACCTGGATCAGAGTGTATTAGAATTGGATCAGAGTGTATTAGACCTGGATCAGAGTGTATTAGACCTGGATCAGAGTGTATTAGACCTGGATCAGAGTATGTTAGACCTGGACCAGAGTGTATTATACCTGGATCAGAATGTATTAGACCTGGATCAGAGTGTATTAGACCTGGATCAGAACAAGTTAGACCTGGATCAGAGTATTATACCTGGATCAGAGTGTATTAGACCTGGATCAGAATGTATTAGACCTGGATCAGAGTGTATTAGACCTGGATCAGAATGTGTATTATACCAGGATCAGAGTGTATTAGACCTGGATCAGAGTGTATTAGACCTGGATCAGAGTGTATTAGACCTGGATCAGAGTGTATTAGACCTGGATCAGAGTGTATTAGACCTGGATCAGAGTGTATTACACCTGGATCAGTGTGTATTACACCTGGATCAGAGTGTATTAGAATTGGATCAGAATGTGTTACACCTGGATCAGAGTGTATTAGACCTGGATCAGAGTGTATTAGACCTGGATCAGAGTGTATTAGACCTGGATCAGAGTGTATTATACCTGGATCAGAGTGTATTATACCTGGATCAGTGTGTATTAGACCTGGATCAGAGTGTATTATACCTGGATCAGAGTGTATTAGACCTGGATCAGAATGTATTATACCTGGATCAGAGTGTATTATACCTGGATCAGAGTGTATTAGACCTGGATCAGAGTGTATTAGACCTGGAACAGAATGTATTAGACCTGGATCAGAGTGTATTAGACCTGGATCAGAGTGTATTAGACCTGGATCAGAGTGTATTAGACCTGGATCAGAGTGTATTAGACCTGGATCAGAGTGTATTAGACCTGGATCAGAGTGTATTAGACCTGGATCAGAGTATGTTAGACCTGGATCAGAGTGTATTATACCTGGATCAGAATGTATTAGACCTGGATCAGAGCGTATTAGACCTGGATCAGAACAAGTTAGACCTGGATCAGAGTATTATACCTGGATCAGAGTGTATTAGACCTGGATCAGAATGTATTAGACCTGGATCAGAGTGTATTAGACCTGGATCAGAATGTGTATTATACCTGGATCAGAGTGTATTAGACCTGGATCAGAGTGTATTAGACCTGGATCAGAGTGTATTAGACCTGGATCAGAGTGTATTAGACCTGGATCAGAGTGTATTAGACCTGGATCAGAGTGTATTACACC